>NC_080092.1:47888430-48155930 GCF_950005125.1 Chionomys nivalis
GTGTGTGTGTGTGTGTGTGTGTGTGTACCTAAAACTGGAAGTAGGATTTTATGTTTGGCTGGTTAGTCAAGTGGCCACAGTGGTCAAGAGATGACCTTGCAACATAAACGAGGATGGTCTCCTGTCTGCGCAGCAGTCACTGGCCAAAGCTTCTGGAACAATTTTTACCTGGATGGAAAAGTTCAATGAGCTCCGTTGCTGGGGAAGTCAGGGATGAGAATCCCGAGCTGCCATGAGGCAGCCAATGACAAATGAGTCACCTTCCATATCTCCTCCCCGCTGCTGTGGGGGTTTCTGATGGAGGTTAAATGATGGAGAGAAACTCCAGGGTGAAGGACAGAGAGGCAGGTGTAAGCTTAGGAAGTCAGTGTACTGGGGACCAACAAAGAAACATATGGAAGACAGGGTAGGGAAGTGCTGATGCAGACTGGATTCAAAGAGAGCCTGTGCTGGGGTCTGGCATGGGGCATGCTTGCTTGGTACCCAGCTCCAGAGGAGGCTGCCCTCACCTCAGTCTGCCCTTGTCAGTCTTCACCTGACACCCAAACAAGGTCAGGGGTCAGCAACTCTTGGTGCAGAGTAGTGGGGTGCGGTAGAGAGAAGGTAGTGTTTACTGAGGCTCACTATGCAGAGGTCTGTACTGGGTGCATCATGCATCCACTCTCCACATTACGACATACCCATCATACCCTCATTTTACGAACAAAATTCCGAGCATTTGGGTAGTTTGGGGGTCATGTGATTTTCATATGCTTAAGGGAGACAGATCAGAGACTGTTGGATTGTTAATGCAGACCATTGGTCATCTACCCACCAACACAGTATAGGCAGTTATCTGGTCAAGGGACCAGTGCTCAGATCCAGAAATGGCTCCTCAGCTGTAGGCACCTGCATTTAGGCCTGGCTTTGATCCCAAGATCCCACAAAGTGGCAGGAGGAAGTAGGTTCCTGAGAACAATCCTGAAACCTCCATGTGTGGTGTGTGCAAGTGACACCAATACTAAATCCAGAAATGACAGAGCTAAGGGAGGGGGATGAATCATGACTTTTCTGAACAGACACAATGCTGCTAAGCGTGCCTTGGACCCTAGACTAAGCAACAGGAGGCTGAGTGCTTTGGAGACTGTGTCTTGGGCATCAGTGGGCACTTGGCATCTTATACATCTCATCCTTCTTTGGCTGGGCATACTTGGAAAACCCTAAGGGAAAGGGGGAAGATCTAGGAAGAAGCACCACACCGCTCACCCCCAACTCCAATGACATCATACTTCATGTCCAGCATCTTCCACAGCTTCCCTGCAGTGCATTGCCTTGACACTAATTTTTAAGTCCCTGCACATAAGGTACCCAGGGCCCTTTAAACACTTCCTTTCAATCCCTTTCCTGACCCTTAAAGAATGCCTGCTAGGCTGTTTTCCTTGTGGCTCTTTTCCTCAAATCTTTTCCTTTCCAGTTACACCCTCTGCTGCCAAAGCCCACCCTTCATTCTGTCCAGGAACTCTCCCTGGCCCATTGTATGGACAGCAGCTCTTTCTTCTGGGCCATTGAGAGGGCTGCAGAGCTGGGCTTGCTCCCCAGCTCCCATTTCCTCATTTGAGTATTGATTTCTTAGAGAATATATCCTCAAAGAGGAGGCTGACTGGAGGGACCCAGGAGAGCCTAGGCTAATGGTTCCCTCCTTCACCATCTAGTCCCAGGCTGACAGAAAGCCCCCTTCTCTGGCTTGCATCCTCAGCACATGGGGAAAGCCTGCAGACTGGATGTTTTCCTTGGGTGCATGTTTTGCTTGGGCTTCTTAGCTCCCCAGGAATTCATCCCCATTGCCTGTCTACTCACACCCCATCAGGATTAATCGGGGCTGCTGCTCTGTCTGCACTCATTGACAGGATGGGAGGCAGTGCTGAACCTCTGCAGATGAAGCTGAGTGTGTGGGCTCCTAGCAATTGCAGCAGTTTGTAAATAATGGTTTTGATTTAATTAGATGCACACTAATGTTGCATGCACTCTCTGAAGTTCACAGAGGTAGCAGGGAGACCACATGTTGACCTAGGATGCCCTCCTCCATTCAGGTTCACTGCAGAGGAATCTTGCTCCCTCTACCATCCCTCTCACTTCTCCTTCCTCTTGTCTCTTCTTTTGTCTGACCGCTACTCACTGTCTGGACTTGGATTCATTGGGCTCACAGTGCTGATTATATTCACATTTTCTTCCCCTCTCATCCTTTGGCCTCAAACTTTTGAGAACCAAGAGGCCAGTGGGAGAATTTGGCTCCATCTTTCTGTTAGGAACTTGGGAAACAGGCCAAGTAGCAGAAGTGGTATCTGACCCATTAGGCTGTGACTTGGGTCTCCTCTAACTAAGAAGAAATCATGGTCCTGTCTTATCTGCTTTTCTGATGGAGGAAGGTTATGGGACTGCATGGGAACCCGTGTCCCTCATAGACAGTTACCATTTGGGGATAGTTAATTTCTTGTGTGTGTGGTAGGATATTATAGACATGGTGTTCAGCCCATTGTAGCCTGTTCAGCAGTATCTTTAACTTTAACCCATTACATGCCAGGAAACTAGTACTAGTCTAAGATGAACTAGCCAAAAAATCCCCTCAGACATTACCATGTGTTCCCCAGCCAGCAACATTGCCCCCAGTTGAGAACCACTGTGGAAGCTTAGCTTCTCTGTTGGGCATCTAAGAGGCTATGTGCTTGGGTGTTCAAGTCCTGCACACCGGAATGCTTGCTATGCCTGCCCTTGGATTCTGTCTGCTGCACTTAACTCTCTGAGTTTTTTTTTTATTATTATTATTTCATTTCCATTTCGCAAATGGGGTCATTGCCTGCTTCTCAGGATTAATGAGAAGAACAAATGAGATACAAACTATAAAGTACCATATAATATTACATGAAATATGTTTAATCACTACTCTGTTATTATATGCTAATAAGACTCTGGCTAGATACTCGAGGGAGAGTTCATTTTAAGTGATGATGGAAGAAGGCAAGCCAGGAACCCAGTAGATTGGATTGGGAGGCTTCTGCGAAAGTATGTAAAGGGAAGAGGAGCTGGACAGTTGGGAATGGGTGAAAAATCACAAGCTAGAAGCAGGAGATTTCTCTAGAAACTGGAGCCTTGGGATGGCACTGGGGCCAGGAGACCGAGGGCTGATCTGGAGCTGTTTCCCTAGCTAGGGGAATGCTTTGAGCCCTGAAGGACAGGCTTTGTCCCTGGGGTTGAAAGGCAGGTGTGGTGAGAGGGGGTGTTGGGGAAGACCAGAAGATTGGAGATGTCTTGGCCAGCTCAAGAGAGGATGCCAGGTAGAGGAACCATCCAGATGTGGAAGCCTCCCAGATGAAAACGGGGACAGATGCCTGCTCTCTTGGCTCCTCAGGGTCTCCTGCCCTGTTGTCTGGGTTCTTTGGGGACCATCTGTTTCTTCAATTTCTCCAGGTTGTGGAAATGGGTTTAGGATGAGTGGTTCTCTCAAGTGAGGCTAACCACAGCTGATGTGCCCCAGCCTTGGTGCTTCTTCTAAATCATGGGAAATTGAGATGCACTTGTTTTCTACTGATGCTGCTAACCCAGAGCTTGTCCAGGGTCCTATCTGAGAGTGGGGCCAACAGAGAGCAGAGATGCATTAGGGATGCCAACATCTGTTCGCTGGGATCCTGCCATACCTGAAGTCTGATGATCCCGCCCCCTGGCACAGGTATTTTTGGTTAAAAGGAAATCACAAATTCTGTTAAAGGTTTTTGCTTAGTCCCACTTGAGTTGGTCTTCTCTAGTGATGTAAGGAGTGTGCGTGAGAAAGCATCCAAAAGGCTGGCAAAAAAAAAAAAATTAGGAGCCACCTTGGGAGTAGAGTCCACCCTCAGCTTTTCCTCTCTATCACAAGAGCCTACTGCACAAGACGACGGTAAGGATCTTTCCCAGTAGTAATCAAGACAATTCTGTCACTCTTAGAGCAGTCATCCAGGGTTAGAAGGATTTAGGACCAAGATTTCTCTGAATCCAAGAAGGGACAGTGCCCTCCTACTCAATGTGGACTGGCCCTGGACAAAGCAGTCTAGTCTGAGAAGGGTCTCTCCATTAGAAAGTATCCCATTCTCCCCCAATGTTACGGCACTCCAAGTTCTTCATCCCAAGGGTGCTCTGACTTCCCCCACTTCCCAAACTAATCGATCATATCATTCAGATCCTCCTTCTGTCCTTCGGATATTCAATATTGAAACTTAAGCAAACCCTGGGTCAGACGCCTGATGACAGGTTCTTTGGGGCCTGCGGGGAAACTGATCTGAAGAAGAGGTATCCAGACAGGTTCTACCCCTAAGGGCAGAATCCAGGTTTTCAGGAGGGATCGATGCAAGCTAATTTTATTACAGGTTGAAACTGAGAAGTGAATGACAGACCAAAGAGGGCATTTACATGAGGGTCCCGGTGTTAACAAACTGCCACACTGAATTGTTTCCAATGTCGGGCAGAGGGAGCGTCGGTGTGCTCTGCTTGAGGCGGATCCTACTGTTCAGTGCTTTATCAGTGTGTTCTGGATGGAGCCTGAAGATGAGCTTATGGTTATGAGAGGGGGCCTCTTTCCATTCCTGCTCTCAGGGCTTTAGCAAGACTTTCTAGGCAGCCAAGTTAAGACAGTTCTTCCCTATTCTCCTTACCACATCCCACACACCCCCTGGGAAGGGTGCTTACAGCTAATTGCGGTAAGCTAATGAGAGTGAGAAAGTGCTGGTGTTGGGGTACATGTCCAAGAGATTCACGTGGGAAAGGCTTCTGGAAAGTGATGGAAGCTTTAAGAGGGGTCGGGCCTTTTGGGAGGTCCTGGAGTCATTGTGGGTGAGTCCTCGAAAGGGAGCGTTGGGCTCTAATCGCCCCTTTCCTTTCCTGGCTAAGGACAAGAATGGTATTGCTCCCCCAAAGGCACCCACCTGATATGCTGTTTCCCCACGAGCCCCCATACAGTGAGGGCACTCAGTCATAGACTGAACCGCCAGCACTCATCCAAGGCAAGTCTTTTCTCTTTATGATGTAATTATCTCAGACATTTTGTTATAGCAACAACAAGCTGAAGATCACAGAAAGTTTCTGCTGTGAATGGTGGAAAGCGGCAATGGAAACTAACCTTTCACCCCGGCCTCCCAGCTTTGGTTGTTAGGGGAAAGCAGGGAGACTGCCATATCCTGTGGCTTCGTTCAGTCTCTCAGGGACTGCTGATGGGTGGTGAGGGTTCACCGGGGCAAAAGCAAGACGATGCGTGTATACAGACAGGACTGGCAAGTTTCCTTTAAATCACAGGTCAACAAACTCTCATTGTAAAAAGCCAGAGAATCCGTATTTTAGTCTAGGTAGGTTCTACATCACTGCTATTCAACTTTGCCATGGAGGCTCCAGAGTGGCGACAGGCGAGGCGTAAATGCCTGGTGTCCTTGTGTCTCATGAAGAGTGTGTGCAGAGCAGGCGGATCTACAGGGTGGTCACCTTGTTGTCTGACCTCCAGGCTTATGAGTGATGTGGTATACCAGGACAGACATACTATGTCACTCTCTCTTCTATGCCCCCTTTCCTGGTCAGTTCTAGATGTTTCCCTTCCTGTGTGACAGCAGTTGCTGACGAAGAAAATGACATGGCCCTTTAAGATTCCATCTGGAACCTTGACACCTGGTTTTGAGGTGGAAGAAGGAGTGAAGGAAACTCTACCTCAACATGCCCATCTGTGATCACGCTTTGGGTGGAGGTTTTACTGTTTATTCTATAAACAACACAGTTCAACGGCTATAAACATGGGATTTGCATCATAATCTAGGATGATTTATTGAACTGGAGCAAATCAGAACATCAAAGAAGCATCTATGTTAGAGCAAAATTATTGGAACACAGTAATCACAGGCGAGAAAGGGGATGGACAGAAGGCCTACCGATGGCTCATGAAAGACAGCTTGTACATGTATGTGTGTCTCTATCTCTCCACCTAATCCATAAGAACTTAGAATGTTATTTTCAGGAGCATGGATAGAGATGGAGACCATTACACAAGGTGAAGTCAGGCCCAGTAAAGCAAATGCCACATATATCACATGATCACACATGTGAGAGCTGAAGTCGATCACATAGAAGCAGAGTAGAATAGTGATCTCCAGAGCCTGCGTAGGACGTGGGGGAAGGAGACTGGAGACAGGATGCTTCCCTAGGACAGTGGTGACCTTACATAGGAGAGATAATGTCTCTTGATCTATAGCACAGTCTGCTAACTATGGGGGACAGCGATGTTATTTAACGGATCCTCAAAATGACTAGTAGAAAGAATTCTTTTTTGAGACAGGGTTTTCTGTGTTCCCCCGTGATGTCTTTAAACTCATGATCCTCCTGCCTCAGCTTCTCAAGTAGCCGGGATTAAAGATATGTACAACCACACCCAGCAACAGAGAATTTTGAATGTTCTCATTACATGGAAACACTAAATAGCGATAAACTCTCCAGGAATGGATGCCTGGATTCCCGTGCCATTATATACATGGCACTTGAAGATCTGCAGGGCTTGCTATCTACTAAGAGTCCTGGAATCCTCCATGGATGGGGAGCAGCGATGATTTATTCATCCAACTCCCTTCTCTTCTCTTGTGCAGTATTTAGTATGCTTATAGTGGAGGAGTTTTGTGATTGCTGGCTGAATAGCTGCCCGTTCTGTGCTAGGCCTTGGGCTAGGCATTGTGATGGGAGGGGGGGAAAGCCCCCATTCTTGGCTCCAGGGAGTTCATACCATAGTCAACAGAAAGAAAAACAGTTACAGTACAGTGTGGCAACTGTGTTGACATTCCTAAGCAAACAGTTCTATGGACTGACAAGCGGATACAGCTTGTCTTCGAAGGTGGAGAAGGATAGGCACAGGGCAGCGCCTCAATGAGGGGATCACCCACTTCGAGGCAGCGACCAGAGTACCTTTGGCTGCCTTTCACCTGCTTAGAATCCCAGCGAGCCCTGGGCCTGGGCCTCCCAGGCACGTTTGTAGAAATGAAGAGAGGCCCATTCAAGGAAAAAGCCTCCCTCTCTTTGCTTCTTACAGCAGTTTTTGTTTATCTCATTATCTCCCAACCTGAAGAACAGGACCATCTGGCATGCGGGCATGTTAACAAGATCATAAATTAGGAGGAGAAATGAAGCCAGATTTCCATAATGGTCGCAAGACAGAAATCAACAGCGCCGCACTGCAATGGAGCCTGCTCGGAAGGTAGGGTGGGAGACAGCGAAATGAAAATGCCTCAGCACATCCAGCCTGAATGAGAAACACAAATCCAGACTCATTTACAAGGAGTGTGTCAAAAATAAGGAAAGTGCTGGCCAAGCATCTCGCCTCCTTGTCTTCTCTTCACTCTCTGCCTCCTAAGTCTGCCCCTAGAAGCTGGACCAATTTGAAGTCCCCTGTACTTAGAGGTCATTATTGTAATAATCATATGGAAACTCATTTTGCAGGGGAAAAGATTCACCCATGCACAGGCTACCTGCATGGGCCAGAGCTGGGGTGGCATTGAACAGCTGCTTCGTAGTATCACTGGGATTCCGAGTGCCTGCAGGAACTCTACACCTTGGCAGTGGTCACAATTGTATTTGGTGTGAGAGACCTGGTCCAACAGACAACTGCATGCTAGTGTGCCCCATGTAGCTGCACACACACCCAGCTCAGCCTGCATGCATAACCAGTAAGTCATGTGGATCTCTTGGGCCAGTCACTGCCTTCTTCCCAGTGGTATGCCAAGGGCATGTTAAATACCCCAGGAATGGGGGGTGGGGCTGGCCTCCCCTTCTGCTGTCTTCTCACTTTTTCTGCCTCCTTGGGAAGGCAGAGTGTTTCCCTTCTCTCCCAGTAGTAAAAATACTACTTCCCTCGAAAATATTTTTAATCATGTGTATGTGTACGTTGTGTGTGTGTGAGCATGTGCGTGTCATCAGGGCTTCAGATCCCCTTGGTGCTAGAACTCAAACTCTGGTCCTTGGCAGAACGGTACACACTGCTAGCCCTAAGCCCTATCCAGCTGCAGCTCTTGCTCACTCAACAGTGGGGATGCTAGGTGACTTGGGTACACCCTTTGTGCCTATGAAAGGCTCCGAGAGAGAAGGGTCTGTCCTTTTCAAAATCAGGAGTGTATGTGGTTGGTAGACTGCACTGGAGCAGCCAGATGCATGCTGCCCGGTCGAGAGATCCTGCCTGTTGAAAATCAACTATTGTTTTCTGTTCTATGTTCTGCCCCCCACATCCTTCTGGGATGACCGACTTTGGGGAGGTTTGCAACTCTCCCAGGGTGCCTGCAAGCTGATCTCTGCTCAGTGCTTGTTCTGGGGATAAAATACTGACAGTTTTTTTTTTTCTTTCAAATCTCTCCCTTGGGTTTTCCTTATTCCAGCTTTTAAACTTTTGTTTTTTTTTTTTTTAAAAAAAAAGTCAGTTTGAGAAGGTGCAACTTTGATGGTTTCTCAGACGATTGTCTTTCTTTAAATGTGAAAAGTCCTGTATTTCTGTCTGTGTCTCCGGAATTTTGCACATTCAGCCTCCTTTTCTAGTTCTTTCTCATTAATGCAGATGCACGCTTTGTCTGCTTTATTTGTACTTTGTTTAATCCACAATTCTGGGACCGACTAATCAATCCTACTCTGCCATTTATGAATTTCTCCTTTCATCTTTATCAATTCTGCACTTCCAGGTTCCTAGGAGGTATGGAGTTGTGCTTCCACGAGGGGGCAATTTATTTGTTTCCATTTGCTTCTTTGATTTTTCCCTCAACTCCTGACATCTTCTTTACAGTCTAATTCAAGGTCAGACTTTGTAAATGTCTCCTGTCCACCTAGGAGAGAAAATGATTTCACTTCTCCGTAGGTTAGTGATGTAAATATTTAATCATTGAACACTCGGGTAAGTCTTGTCGTCTTCTTTGGATGCTCAAGAAACATTCCTCCAGGGCTGGAGAGATGGCTCGGAGGTTAAGAGCACCGATTGCTCTTCCAGAGGTCCTGAGTTCAATTCTCAGCAACCACATGGTGGCTCACAGTCATCTAGAATGAGATCTGGTGCCCTCTTCTGGCCTGCAAGCATAACATGGAAGGAATGTTGTATACATAATAAATAATTAAATAAATCTAAAAAGAAAGAAACATTCTTCCATTTAGTATTTTTGTGAACATTTTCTTCAGCTATGTTTGCCTTTATGTGTATGTGACCTCATTGTGTAGTGAACGGGATGGTCTGCTAGGTCTTCCCGACAGGTGTCATAATGGCTCCTCTCTAAGTGACCCATCAGTAGACCTCCGTGTCACCACTGCTTTCATTTAACGTGTGTTTTGTTGGTGTTAACATTGTTTAACAACCATCTTTTCCATGTTGGGAGTGGCCATGCTATAGATGTGAGTCCCACAGATAATGTAAGCCAAATCTTATTTCCTGATCCATTGAGGATTCTGTTATTTAATGCAAGAAGTAGGTCACCTTTGTCTAGTTTGCTTCCCCCCCTTTTATATTTTCTTCCTGTTTGCATTGTTTCAGAGCATTATTTTTATGAGATTGTTTTTGGGTTGATAAATGCTTATTTGTTTGATAAGCTTTTCTGTCTATCACAGGATACTTAGCCCTTCGAGTCGTTATTTAAATTGTATGAACTATCAGTGTATCTTCTTTTTTTAACTATAGAAGTCTATGTGAAGCCGTAACTAACGACACAAGGGGAAGGGGCAGATTACACACTTTCACATCGTTTTCCTTCTCTCCCACAGACTGACCCACTTAGTCCTGCCAAATACTGTGCTTATCTCTGCTCTGTGGTGGCTGATTAATTTGTTTGTAGGTTCTATGAGTCACAATATTTGTGTTCCTTTTGTGGAGGGACATTCACTTGCACTGATAGTAATTCAACTTCTTTCAGCAGCATCACCCGCAAGGTCAGAGTCAATTCCTGTGATTCCGACTCATATCACATAATTTTGTTAGTTGCAGGGCGGGGAGTGGCAAGTGCTCTACCTCTGAGCTATACCCCAGCCCCGCACGAAATATCTTAGTGTATTGGGGGAATTGCCGCTTACCATTTTGGAATTTGTGCATATCTGAGAAAGTCTTTGTTTTGTCTTGAAAAGTAAATGACTTCTTGCCTGGCGGATATGTTCTCAGATCAAAGCGAGTCCCGCTGGGTATTGCCACCTTCTGGAATTTACATAGCTTTATGCTGTGGGGATCACTGTGGCAAATTCCACTTGTGTTCCTTTGTTGGTCGCTTTTTCTTTGTTAATTCTTTACCTAGACATTTGTTGAACCATTTCTTTATTCTTAATTTTAAAAACTATAAAATTTATATTGAATATAAATAATATAATATAATGAGTTGGTTAACAGCTTGTGCCTGGGGAGCCCATTCCACCTACCTATTCAGGTTTTTCTAATTTCAGAACAGTTTTCTTCCAGTCTGTACTCTGTTGCTCTTTATACTGGTCAAATTCTTTTGTATTCAGAGTCTTTGCCCAGATGCTGCTTTCACCCTGAAAGCCCCAGGTCTTTCCTCTGGCATCCTTCAAGGATCGGGAGCATCTGCAGACTGAACTTCACTCCCTGATGGCTTTAGTTATGGAATGGTTGAGCTGTGGGTTGTTGGTTGCCATTTCCAGTGGTGACATCTCCCTCCATGTGCTCAAGGGATCTTCAGTCTGCCCTCCCGCCGCTCCCTTCCATCTAACATTTTATTAAAAACGTGGTCCTCTCCATCTCAATCGAACAAATTTAGCTAACAAGTTTAATCATTAGTTCTAAACATTTTCCATCATTTTGTCCTAATTCTCACTGACACGAGAACCACATCTCTCATCTTGAAGGGACGAAGAGATGGTTTATTCTGGAGTCATTCTGAGTGAGCGTGGCCTGTGAACTCTGATCTAGGTTACCCCAAATTCCATGTTCCAGCATGGAAACATTTTTAAGAAGTTTTATGGTTTTATAGAAAAAAAAAAGAAATTCATAAATCAAAGCAAGTTTAAAATACATTATGGAGACATCTGAAAGGCAGGTACTGAAAGATGGAGGGAACATTCTATAGGTCCAAGATGCCATCATTAGTGGAAGTCAGTGGTCTGCTAAGTTAATAAATCCTAAAAGGTTTCGATTTATTAGTTACAGATGTTAGCTCTGATACCGAGGGAAGCAGAGAATGGCTGTTCTAAAGGGGGTCAGTGGCCTCTGGACCTGGAGCATCCATTCTCTCCACAGCGCTGCAGTTCTGATCCATCAGTCTCTGCAGACGCAGCTTCCTTTCCGGAGATCTTGTTCACATCCCCTAACTTCTACTGTAATTTTATATAATTTATGCTTGTAATATAATTCACCTTCTTCATCCTTAACTGATTTACCTTTAAATAAAACATCTCTCTCCATCAGAACCAGCCCCAGAAATAGTACTGACAGATTCTCCCAAGGACTCTCCTTGTCCACCCTGGGTGAGGGTACCCGCTTGGATAATAAGTTGATGTAAATTTAAATAAAACTATATCAGTGCTCATGGAGCCAGAACATCATGGGCCCAGTTCCATGGTGGGACCATGATGGCTAAGATACATCTTTATTGCCAAGGTTGAGTCTTTTCTGTCTGGTAAAGACAATGTGGAGTGTTAGTCTACACCAGCTATAAGAAGCCCACAGTTAGGGCTGAGAACCACGTGAACGGAGAGGCTTGCTTCTGAGGGTCAATTTCTTGCTGGCCTCAAGTGTGAAGGATGGTGCCCAGCCAATTCCTATTCATTTTTAAGATCTTTATTTCATTCATTCATTCATTCATTCATTCATGTTTTGATTCATTCAACAAGTTCCTCAAATAAATACCAGACATCAAACTACATATCCAAGAAAGTTCGAAGACCACCAAATAGGATAAATTAAAACAGAAAACTCTAGACATTTTCAGCCTGCAGAACATCAAATAAATCTCCAGAGAAGGGAGAGTAATAGAGCTTTACCTCCAGAGGAACAAAGATAAAAATTTTATCTAGCTTCTCAGAAACGGCTAACAGAAAGAGACTGGGATGAAATATTTAAACCATTAAAATAATAAAACCACCCAAACATTCTATACCCTACAAAACTGTGCTTCAAAGGTGATGAAGAAATGAAGAATTCCTTAGCCAATCAAAAACTGAGATAAGTTGTTAGCAGACCTGCTTTACATGGAATATTAAAGGGAGTTCTTCAGAGAGAAGGAACAGGGCAGAAATAGTCACCCACATTTACATAAAGAGAGGAAGGGTCTGGGCTACACATGTGGTTATAAAGGGGTAGAACACAAATTCTCCTTGGTCTTAATAATAAAACCTCAGAGTCAGCTATCAGGGGGTGAAAACTGAAGGATCAGAGAAGCCAAGTGGCCAGTCACTAGAGAGGTCTTACCTCTACCAATGTTCAGTCCAAAGGGGCGGTCCTATCTTTAGACTGTGTCCTCAGACTGGCTGCTTCCTCAAACTGCACTGAGCTCCGGTTTCCTCTTGCCTTATATTCCTCTCTGCCCAGCCATATCACTCCTGTCTCCACCTCTCTAGTGCTAGGATTAAAGGCCTGTGATCCCAAGTGCTGGGATCACCTTTGTGTGAGCTATGTTTCTCTTTTAGGCTCGATCAATTTCAGGTATCCCAGAGTTGCTTTGAACTCACAGAGATCCATCTGCTCTGTCTTCCCGTTGCTGGGATTAAAGGTGTATGCCACCTCTGCCTGGCCTCTATGGCTAGCTAGTGTGGCTAGCTCTGTGTTCTGATCCTCAGGCAAGCTTTATTTTATTTGTTAGATCATAAACAAAATATCACCATAAAGGGGCTAACTTTCAAAGATCTGATGGTCCATAATTTATATGTGCCCAATAACAATGCACTAAACTATAAAATATCAAAAAAGAACTGTGAGGCTATTTTCTAGATAAATCATCTCTTATAATTGGAAACCTTAGTAATCCACTAACAGAAATGGACAAATTAAAAAAAGCAAAAGAAATCAAGCAGGGCACAGTTGAGTTAAGTGACAGTAAAAATTAACAGGTTGTAATGGGCATCTGTAGACTGTTTCATGCAGCAACAGCAGAATACACATGTTCATAAAACTCACAAGAAACACTCACCAAGATGGAGCACTTCTGGGGCACGAATTACACCTTCATAATATTAAGTGTGAAAATAACAGTGTCTGCACTCAGACAACAGTAGAATTAAATCCAAAACCAACAGCAAAAAGGCAACTAGATTATCCACAAACACACAGCCACCAAACAACTCATTTCCAAATAATACAGAGCCAACAATACATTTCCAAAAAAAACCCAGAAGATGTTTTGAAGTAACTGAAAGTGAAAACACAGCTTATTAAGATCTGAGTTATTCAACAAAAGCAGTTCTTAGAGAGAATGTTCTACCATTGAATGTTTATGTTATAAATGAAGACAGACCCCAAATTAGTCACCTTCAATTTTTACTTTAAGAATCAGGCCAAGGAAAATGGAAGGAAAGATTTTAAAGTTAGATGAAAGTCACTACAAGCGGGGATAGGAAATCAACAAAATAAAAAGCTTTCTCCCTGAGACGATATGTAAAAGAGTTGATCTCCAGCCAGGCCACGTGAGAAGGAAACAGACAACAAACACGAGTTACTAATATCAAATCTCAGAAGCATTGACAACACTGCTGTAGACAATTCCATATCCTCATATTTGATACCCTAAATGAAATGAATCAACACCTTGGAAAGCAACCTGCCAAAATTTACACAAGAAGAAATAGGCAGTTCAAATAAGTCTGTATATGTTAAATGAAGTGGAAATAGTCTTTAGTCTTATGCAGAGGTGAACCCTGAGCTACAGGAACATCTGGCCTGGTAAGATATGCCCGATGATGCAATAGCGGCATGGATATTATGAAATAATCAATCACTTTTTGATCAGATTTAAGACCCATGCTACAAGATAGAACTCATGCCTGGCACTGTTATTAGGGCCAAAAATCTGAGGATAGGTAAATCACAGCCGGGCCTCAGGGGAGAGCACACTGCTATTATTTTGCTAGATTGACATAGTGTTTAAACCAAACCTCAAGTCTTATCATTATAGTCATATGTAAATGCAAACTTTAACCCTCATCAGAAAAGCTTCTCTTTTTGTTTTGCAATATATGGTGAGTAGCGCAGACACTCACAAAGGGTCAATGTGCAGAGAATAATAAGAGATTTTGGACTGCTCACCCCTTGCATGTGACGCCTATATGACAACCACTCTTCTCAAGACTCAGGGATCACTGTAGAAAGGGGACTGAAAAATAGGGGAAGTGGATGAATACAGTGAAACTGTATTTTCCAGACACACACGAGCAGTTTTGCCTATGAAATGACAGTGATTATGACAGCACACACAAGACCTGCATGACCAAGCTGGGCAAATTCTTAGCATGGAGCGGGGAAATGGTTAGGAAGTTCCACTCGTAGCCTAGGTGCTATTGGCATCCAATGGCTGCTGGGAAAGGAAGTCAGTTTTCTTTTTGGATGCAATGCTGGGGGCGGGGGGGCTACCTATGCTACAGCAGATGGTCCTACACCCATGCACATACCAGCAGCACTAATAAATCACATGAGAGGAAGAGAGACAGGAGGGGGAGAGAGAAATGTAGAGAGAGGTAGAGCGGGAGGAAAGAGAAGGAGAGACAGAGATAACATTGAAATTAAGAGGAATTGGTGGTAGCAAAGTTAAGAAAAGGAATTAACAAGGAGGGAATGGGGGTATAGATTTGATTCAAACATATGATACATATGTATGAACTTTTCAATAAATAAAAAAATCGTGAATAAACTTCCAAAACAGACCACCAGGCCCAGATGGATCTATGGGTGAATTACAGCAAGCATTTAAGGAAGAAACTATAATAATTCTCTCAACTATCTCTCAGAGATTAGAAGCAAAAGGAAGATCTAGCTCAAATAAACCCAGAAGAAAATATTTTAGGAAAAATCCCAATATCTCCCAACAGCACAGGACGCACTTCCAGGAATCAACGAACAGAACTGCGTGAAATAGAATGACTTCTGCATACCAAGGGAAATGATCAGAAGAATGAACCTCCAGCCTGCAGAATGAGAGACAAGGGATTTGCTATCTAGAAAATAAAGAGAACTGCAGAGACGAAACTCATGCATACGCGCGCGCGCGCACACACACACACACACACACACACACGCACACATACACACCAACCCCACAAACTTCCAGGAAGTAAATGAGCTAATGAAATGAACAGAAAATTTTCAAAAGAAGAAATAAATGACTGGTAAGATGTCTCAACTGGTACAGGCAATTGACACCAATTCTGATGACCTGAGACTGGTCTCTAAGACCTGCCTGGTAGAAAAAGAGACTTTATCCTACCACAGAGATACATGCACATTCATGTTTACTGCTTCCGTATTTGCAATAGCCAGGAACTGAAATCAACCTAGATGTCCATTAGCAGAAAAATGGATAAACAAAGTGTGATGTAAATATACAATGAAATTTTACTCAGCTGTTTTATATGAAAATGGCAGGACAATGGATAAATCTGGAAAGTATTAAGTTCGGGTGATCCAGGACTCATGAATACAAAGTTTTCACGCTTTCTCTTATGCGTGGATTCCGACTTTCAATGTTTGCATATATACAAATTAGGGTTGTGAGAGTGGGTGCACTTTTTGAAAGGAAGGGAATAAGTGGTGTTGGGAAATGGGTGGGTAGGCAAAGTGCAGCAAGAGGATAGGGTTATAAAGAGGTCAGCATCAAAACTATGCGTGAAAGAAGCCATTGGTTAGAACCCCTTCCCCACCCGATTCACATGCAACAGAGTCTATGTGAGAAAGACCTTGATATACAAATACAGGAGAAGGGGATGCTAGATAAATGACTTACAGAGAGACTTGTGGCCTGGCACGTTAGGACAGATGCCTTTCCCCAGCTCACTAGACCACTCCTCTTCTTGCTTTTCTTTCTTAATACTTTATCTCCTTTAAGCAATTGCCCGTGAGTCTCTGTACAGTTCACTGTTTAGAGACATGTCAGCGAGTGCTCTCCACACTCAGATCTGCACCTATAATGAAAAAGGCAAGTGTCGTATGAAAGCAAGAGGAAGCTATGTGACGGCTGGGAGCATGGCTGAATGGGGTTTGGAGAGAAGCAGCAAGGAAAAGAAACAAAGCAATTTTTGCTTGAAAATGCCCTTATGAACCTCAATTCTTTGTATGCTAATAAAAAGGTTTAAGGAAAATGAAAGTCCAAATAACTTGCCTATTTATATATAAATATATATTTATAATATATATTTATATATAAATAGGCATAGTAGGTATAAACAGCAATTTATACACAAAACCCATCAAAGTATTGAATCAAATCCAATGAAATATAAGGCCTTATTATATTCCATGATCAGATAGGGCTTATTCCAGGTATTCAGGACTTTTCAGCATTCAAGAATCAATTCATGTACCCATTGTTTCAGTGAGCTGACCAAAAAAAGTCACACGACCAAACCAATAGATGCGATGCAGAAACAGTACTTGGGAAAATCCAGCTCCTATTTATGATTTTAAAATATCCTCTCAGGAAACTAAAAACGAACTTCTTCAACTTAATAAACAATATAGACAAAAACCCAAACCTAGATGACCATGGACGGCAATGCCTCCAAAGATGGGATCTATGAAAACAAAACTAATTGTTAGGCCAGTCTTCATTAGCATTAAAAATTCTGTGCAGAAGACATTTTCTAAGAATCTAAAAAGACAATGTATAGAAAACATTCAGAAAGCATCCTGTAAAGGACTGTCAACCAGCATATACACAGAACTCTGATCACTCAACAGTTAGGAAAGAAACCTGCACAAAGGAGTGAAACTTTCAAAGGAGGCTGGGGAGAGGGCACAGTGGTTCAAAGACTTGCTGCTCTTGCACAGGACTTGCACAGACAAAGGTGGCTCAAAAACCTTCTCAACTCCAGTTCCAGTTCCGGTTCTGGCTCTGTGGACACCAAACATACATCTAGTGCCCATGTGCACATGCAGATGAACACACTTTCCTCTAAAATAAATAAAGTTAAAAGATTAAAAATCAAGAAAAATTTCAAATGGGTAAAAGATTAACACTTCATCAAAGATGTACAGGTGTAAACTAGGGAAATGCAAATACAGGTGGGAGAATGGTCACCATCTGAAACACTGGCTGCACTGATACTGGTGAAGATGTGGAACAATGCACCTCTCCCGTTACTGCTGTAACCATGACATGGCACACCCACGTTGGAGGACAGCCTGGTGGCTTCTTCCTGACTGAAGACACACTTACTATATGAGCCAGCAATTACAAGGCTGCATTCATATTACCCAAAGAGGTTGAAAACTCAATTCCACAATTGCTTATAATTATCCAGACTTTGAAGCAACCAAGCCACTTTTCATTTGGTAAATGTGAAAATGAGTTATGGTGCATTCAGACAACAAAACATTACCCAGGAATAAAAAGAGGTGACCCGTTAGCCAGGAAAAGATGTACAGAAACATAAATGTATAGTGTCAAGTAAAGGAACCAATCTGAAGAGACTGCTGCTATATAATTTCAAGTATAGCTATACAGAAAGTACAAGACCATGGAGCCAGCAGAAAATGTCAGTGATTGCTGAAGGTTGGAAGTGGACAGATGAACAGGTGAAACACAGGTTAGTTGATGTGGGAGTCCCCTCTGTATGCTGTGAATACCATTGGTGAATAAAGAAACTGCCTTAGCCTGTTGATAGGGCAGAAATTAGGTAGGTGGGAAAAACTAAACTGAATGCTGGGAGAAAGAAGGGCAGAGTAATAGAGAAGCCATGGAGCCTCTGCCAGAGACAGACACGCTGAAACTTTGCTAGTAGGCCACAACCTAGTGGCGATACACAGATTACTAGAAATGGGTTAAATTAATATGTAAGAGTTAGCCAATAAGAAGCTAGAGCTAATGGGCCAAGCAGTGATTTAAATAACAGTTTCTGTGTGATTATTTTGGGGTTGAGCTGCTGGGTCGCCGGGAAACAAACAAGCAACCTTCTCACAACAGGTAGTAGTGCAATAAAATATTCTATTTGTTTCTATGATATCTCCAAACCACAGAATGAATGTAGACTGCCAAGGCTGATCCCTAACGCAAATTACATACCCAGTGGTAATGGCATATCGAGTCATTGTAGCATCTGCAATAAATGTACTATCTTGTGGGATATGCCGGCTGGAAGAAATTGTGTGTGTGTGTGTTGTACATACAGAGTGTAGGTCGGCCAGGCACTGTTTTAGTTACACCACATCTCCTTATTCTGCTTTCCTTCCAGTAGTTCAAACAGGCTCAAAAGTGCCATCTTGGAATTACAGATTATAGACTATTCTATATCCTTCAGAAGATAACCAAAAGGACAAGAACCATTACTTTAGAGAGAAACAGCAAAGGCTTCCTTTCAGTGGGTGGCATTTGAGCTGAGACAAATAGGAAGGAGCCTGGTGTCTCAGAGGATGGAAAGGAGGCCAGCATGTTTACCTTCCATTGACTCTCTAGGCCCTTACCTGCCATCTCCGCTCTACCAAGCTCCTTGATACTTTGTCACCAAGAGAGCTGGCTCACTGGAGAGAAACAGAAGTCTGAAGGGTGGACAGAGGTCATTTGGGCTGTGTACCACCAGTTGCTATTCACAAGGCACACTCTTGGACGTGGTGTTTTCTCACCTTCCTGGGTTCCAGGACCTAACCCACCCCTTCTCTCTTAGTTACAGTGACTACAGGAATTCACCACTGTTAGCACTTAGGAACTGCACCACCCTTTGAGGATCCCCTGAAATTATGCTCACCATTTCCTCAAATGCAATTGCTTCCTGCCAGAAGGGAGCAATGGGAGATGACCTCACACATTTGTTTAGAGGTGAGATGATCACTCTGCCTCTGAGTTATCATGACCCCAGTGCTTAACGCACTGAATTACTGCCTCCTCCACATCTTTCTGGCCTTGTTCTTTTATTCTTGTTGCAATAGCTTCTGGAGGAGCTTGGAGATGCGATGCCCACTGTCTGGAAAGCTGGCTCCTGGCCATTCCTCAGGAATGTGTCACCATGCTTATGGGGAGAGAATTAAGACTGATGAGCCCTGTGTGACCTTGGGATCCCCTTCATAGGGATGCTCCTCCTCAGCCAGAACAAACTGAAGAGCATCAGCAGTCTTCAGAATGTGTCTCCAGGGACTGGCACTATAAGGAATGTTCCCTGGAGAAGCTCCTGACCTCCTTCTCACTGTGTGTGCATAATCGGTCATTTGAAATAGGGAGGCTCAGAGTGGAAAAATGGCAGCAGTGCTCCAAATTGTCCCGACTGTGTGAACAGAATCAAGGGCACTGGAGGCTTCACTCTGATCATTCCAGGATAAGTGAGTGTGTTTGCCTTCTTGGACTGTCTAGTGTAAACAAACTGTCACCAATTGGATGTTCTGCACAATGGTGAGGAACACACATCTTCCTGTTCTAGAGACTTGAGATCCAGGATCCAGATGCCATCGGGATTGGTTTCCCCGAGATCTTTATCCTTTGGTTGCAAGTGGCACCTGTTCTGTCTCTTTGACTTCTGTGCACGTGGAGAGACCTGTGGTTCTATCTGTTCTTATAAGTTCACCAGCTCAGCTCTCAAAGCTAAACATCCTACCCTAATGGTCATATTTAACCCCAGTTGCTTCTTTGAAGAGCTTTATTTCTGAATATAGACATGCAGAAGGGAAAGGCTTCAGCATATGAATTTGGGGGGAGATGACAAATTCCATTCCCAACAGTGAAGATATGCAGAGTTGAAAGCCCATGGCCGAGGACAGGAGAGAGACAGAATAGAGAAATTCGCTTCCTCGTGTCACTATAGTCTAAGATTGAAGCAGGATGGAGAAGGGAAGAAAGAAGAATAAAGAGTAAGGGCCTATACCTGGGATAGAGGTCCAAGGAGGAAACACGGAGATTGGTTCCTATGTGGTGGATGTAAGCCAGGTGATGGCAGCATCCTCAACTCCTTCTCTGCTTTCTTCCCTTGGTGAAGGAGGCAGTAAGCTGTTTTCTAAGACTACTATGGCAAATTAGCATAAACCCAGTGTCGTACACAATGCAGACTTCCTGGCAGTATTTCCTGAAAGGCAGAAACTCAGAAGAGACTCACTGAGATGAACTCAGGGTGTCACCAGGCTGTTGTCTCTGGAAGCTCCAGGGGCAACTTCTCCCTGCTCTAGAGGCTTCTTGCATCCTTGGCTCTTGGTCTCTTCCTCCTTTTTCATAGCCAGTAGTAGAGCATCTCTGATATTCTCTCCCTAACTTCATGCTCTCTTTGCAATGGGTGACTAAAGTAGGCTTGCTCAGGTAATCCATGATCACCTTCCTATTTTATATCTCCTTTGACAGGTGAGATACCATATTAGTAAGTCTGGGAAATAGGATGTGGGTATCTTCTGAACCCATTACTTTGATGCTACCATGAGCTAATTCTGCGTATATCATAAGCTATCTTCTGTGCTTAGAAAGACACTGAGTGCCAAAGAAATGGTGGAAACCACAGCACCCAAATCAGGGTGGGGTTAAGGATTTTTTTGGAACAGCCTACCTTGCTCAAATGTGATTGGAAAACTAGATGAATGTGAACCCGTGGAGGCAGATGAGCAGTTCCAGCTGCAGTACCCAATTTGAAGAGTGTTTGACTCCCCACATCAAATGCACCCACAATTTGGAAACTCAAGATGGCCCAGAGCCGGATATCATGGCTGCCTAACCACATGGGTTCTGACTTCAGGGAGTGCAGGGAAATTAGATCTTTCATGGTTGGCACAGCTACCCCACATCCAGATTTGGCATGTGTCTGGATAGCAGATACAGGAGTGAGAATTGTTGCTTAGCTCAAAGATCACATTATCCTTTCTCCCCAAACATAACAATGGGCTTCTAGCTTCTCTCCCATGAGAGTCAGGCTTACACCAGTCTGTAGGTCTGGGCCCTGTCCCGTGAGAGCCCAGAAAGAACCTTGGAAAAGCAAGACCTCCTTTCTCCTCAGATCAGTATTCAGATGGACAGCAGCCTCCAGGCCACCTCCCTTCTCCATGGCCAACAGGACCAGGCACAGTAACCCACTTTCACAGGAGCCCTAGCACATGGGCCGTGCTCCGAGGTTGCCCTCGGCAGATTCTGTCCTCACTTAGAAATCTGGGCCTTGTCATGCACAGCCTGTCTCCTGTGACCCAGCTAAGATACCTCAAGCAGACAGAAGCTCTGGCTGTGTCCTAGCTTAAGGTCAAGCCAGTGAATCTCCAGAAGCTGGGCAAAGGCTCAGGACAGCTAGGGAAATCCAGTGAGGAGCTGGCCTGGGGAGTAGGGGGCAGGAAGAAGAGGGAGCAGGAGGGAGGCGAGGCAAATGGGCAACGACAGAACCAATTGGGAGTAGAGGGAATCGGGTGAATAAACTCATCTCCCTGAAGTTGTTGAATTAGAAAAATTAAGAATATAAATTAAATACTGCATCTGTTCTTGGAGGTCCCTCCAGCATTACCATTTTTATGCTTTTATAAGCTTCCAGGGGAAAAAAATAAACCAACCACTAATATCAAGGAGATTTTGAGGGCTTTAAAAGGTTTTAGGAGCTGTATCTAACAGGAACTAGGATGTTTGCTGCACATCCCGGAAAGCCTACAGGGAAAAGCGAACACTTGATACTCCACAAGCTGAGTGGAGGCTTAGCCTGAGCAAACCTGCGTCCAGACACTTAACACTAGATCCGCTCGACTGCCCTAAGCCCTGGAGCAGGGAGATTGCTTTCCTCTTATATCACATAAAGAGACTCCTTAATCCACCCCCTATCCTCACTCTGGGAGGGGTGAAGCACTTTCGAGGGAGTGGGGAGCCTCCCCTTGAACCCTTGATGAGATCCGGGCCTGTGGGAAGCTCAGAGGCCCAGAAAAGAACCAGATTTGGCTATCACAGTGGGTGGGAGTGTGGGACTCATTCCTCTAGCCATCATTGCACTGTCTTCCAGCTGTCCTTCTTGTATGCAGGAACTACGTTACCCTATGTGGCTTTCTTTGTTATGAAAGAAATAACTGAAGGAATTGGTAAATCTGCAGCATATTATATGTCATACTGATGTGATATGTCCACACCTATTACCTTCCCATAGGTAATAGAAATTAGAGGCAGTTTTAGAATGTATAAACTGGAGGTGATTTATCCTTAATATTAAACATGAACTCTCTTCCATGGGAGGACCGATGTGAGCCTGCTCAGCCTTTAGTATGATTTAAATCTCCCGAAGGCCCTTGTATTAAAGGTTGGGTCCAACGTGGTGTCATTGGAAGAAGGCAGAATCTTTAAGACGTCTGTCTTAGTGGGAGGTAACGACATCACTGGAGATATGCCCTTCAAGGGAAAGTGAAGCCCTGGTCTTTTTGTCCTGCCATTGCTTCCTGGTCATGAAGGAAGTGGCATTGTTCTATACCAGCTCCTGCCAAGATCTCCCACCACAGGCTCAAAGCAATGGGAACCACAGATCATGAACTCAACCCTCTAAAACTGTGGACCCAAATAAACCTTTCTCCCTGTATGCTGACTGCATGATGTGTTTGTTGTAGTAACTGCAAACTAAATAACTCACCACTATAAAACCCTGAGGCTAAGAGCAGGACTTGGACATAGTAGATGCTAATTATATATTAAATGAATTAATGAATTTTGGGGACATAAATAAAGCCTCAAACCCATAAGAGCCAACTCTATACAGAGTATGAATCAATAAATGTATTCCCATTAAATCATTGACTATAAACAGTGAATGGAAAGTTCTAGTATCATGGGTCCTTGTATTCCGTTATGGATGCTGAGATGGAGCCCCAGAGAGATGACATTACTAAAGGAAATTCAGGACACGGAAAGAGTAAGGTTAGATGGGAGAGGTGGCCCTGGGTCCAGAATCTGGTTCTGCGCAAAACTCCTCAGTAAGCCAAAGCAAGGAAGCTCCAGCCCCTGCTGGAGGCACAGAGACGAAAAGCCCCTGTGGAGGCAATGACCAATTTACATCTATAGCTCACAGTGTCTGAAATAAAATCTGAAATGTTTTCTTGCCACCTGCTTTCATTCTATTCTTTTAACCCCAAATTTTCAGAGTAAGTGCTTTTAGAGTCACATGTAAGTGTATCCCAGGAAATTGGGGGGGGGGAGGGAGGGAGGGGGGGAGAGAGAGAGAGAGAGAGAGAGAGAGAGAGAGAGAGAGGTCATTTGACCAAAGTGCAAAGACCAGAGTCACCTGTGAGTGGGTGGGGATGCATACAATGGCAGGACTGATAATATCCTCCCTTAATGATGTCCCTGAAGTGTGTGAATCTGTCAACTTAGTTATTGGGACTGTGAGGATGTGGTTAAGGATCTTTAGATGGAAAAAGTCTTCCTAATGCTGTGACCCTTCAGTACAGTTCCTCATGTTGTGGTGACCCCCAACCCCAAAATTATTTTGTTGCTACTTCATAACTGAATTTCTCATTGTTATGAATTGTAATGCAAATATCTGATATGCAGGATATCTGATATATGAACCCAAAAGGGGTCCCAACCCACAGGTTAAAAACCACTGCATCAGAGAGATGTGGTCATGATCCAAACAGTGCGGTAAGCCTCCCTCCAGGGAGTAAGGACCACTTGTGCTTTGAGAGCACAAAGCCCTCTGACATCCTGATTTGAGCCCAGTGAGACCTGTTTGAGAAGCTTCTCACCTCTGGCTATAGGACACCTAATTTGTGTTCTAAGCCTCCAAGGATAAAGTTTCTGTTAGCATTTCAGTAGGAAATTGATAGGTCTTCTATGAAGAACCTGGGAAAGCCCAGCTGGTTAAAGAAGGAAGGATACTGACCAAGCTCAGAGTTGTCAGCACAGGTGGTGGTTCTCACCAGAACAATGAGCCACAGGGTTATGATTTGGATCTAAAACCTTCTAGGAAGCTCAGCTCTTGCCAGCTGCCCCTGTGTGTGTTGTCTGGGGCTGACTGGATCACACCAGCTCCTTCCTTATTGAAGAACAGACTGAGAATGTGACGGTTCTAAGGGAGGGGCTTAACTGCAAAAGTGGGCTCTCTCTCTCTCTGATCTCCTGGTCCTTTTACCTCCCTCCCTTTGTTTCTTCTCCCTTTTCACTAGTGATGTAAGCTGATATAAGCAGCCTCCTCTATGGCCACAGTGTTTCCCATTACCTCACGCCCACAGCCACAGAGGCAGCTGACTAGATTGAAAGCCCCAAGCAACAAATCAAAATAAACCTTCCCTCCTGTCAGATTGTTTCCCCGCAGGAGTTTTGTTGTGGATAAAGATACTTGACTAACACAAATAGGTGGTTCAATGTGACTTCTTTTTCTTTGCCTTAGTTTACATAATGGAGACACAAAAAGGCGGAGGCATTGTGATGTCCCAGTAGAGCGCTGTGGTGTTATCAGTGTTCTAATGTACAATTATACCACTCCATTCTGCACAATAATGCTCAATCTGCCAGCACACCCAGACTGTGACATCCTAATTCCATTGTGACGTGAAATGCTCTATTGGGACATCACAGTGTTCAATTTTTGATATCACAATGCTTCATTTCAGCACCGCAATGCTCCATTTTATGCATGTTATCCTTTGGGTGATGAGTGGACATTAAGTCAATTTTTGATATTCACAATTAATTATTTAATTACATATGCTGTCATATACCGTCACACCACTTCACTGTGACATCACAATCTCCAATTTCACCTGCACAATGCTGAATTGTGATGCTACGTGTCACTGTGACATCAACATGCTCTGTTGTGACATTGTATTGCATTGTGACATCCCAGGGCTCCTCCATGACATTACAATGCTCAATCTCACCCTCACAATGCTCTGCTGTGTAGGGATATAGCCCCACCCATTGGGGGCCTGTTCGCCTTGGGCTAATGTTTGCTGATAAATCTGCCGGGCGTGATCCCAGCAGCCTTTTTTGCTCCGCTTTTCCTTTTCCTGTTCTCCACGGGAACCTGTGGTCCTGTAAGTCTATTTCCTTATTAAAGCTGTATATATCTATATAATCTGTCTGCATTCATTTACGCCGCCACACTGCTGTGCCTTCACGGTACTTTATCCATCCTTGTTGGTGTTCAGCAGGAACTCTGAGACAACACTATTGTGATCACCACATCAGGAACTATGTGTTTTGGGCAGCTAGATGCCAGCCAAGGACCTTGTGAATGAAGGGTATGTGAAGGCAGAAGAATGGGATCTGACTCCACACATTCTCAAACAGTCCTTTGCCTGTGCCTGCCCTATATGAAGCTCCATTTATCCAGCTCATGTTCTTAAGAACTGGCCTTGGAATGGTGGAGAAAGGAATGTTCCTGCCATCAGCAGAGTTGGATTTAGAGCAACAAAATGAAGATGACTATTTTCAAACGCTGTTCTCCAAGAGCTCCTCCAGAACTTGCCAGAAAGATAGTAAGACCACATTAGTAGCATATCTGAGGACAGAGTCAGTTGAGAGAATATTGGACTCTTCTAACTGCCACTGTCCAGAGAGAAATATCAGTGTGAAACTCGGCTGGAGAGAGGGGCTTCCGTCATCACCTAGCCCAAAATCTCCCCAAGAAGGCTCTGGTTACCAGACAGTGGACACTGAAGCAGGAGAAGCCGGTGGAAGAGAAGAGGAAACGTGAGATTAGGTGTGAGCTGGCCACGACATGAGCAAGACATGACTCTAATATCCAGAAGACTTCCCAGCTCCTGGATCATTTTCCTCAGTCATCTCTACATCCTTGGGTGACCAAGGAAAAAGCCTTTCAGGGCTAAAAGATCCATCTCTCTCCACTATATCAACTTCTTGGCTCTCTCAAAGGTTCCTTCTGTCCCTGGCTAGTGGAGAGCCATAGCCTCTACCTCCCTTAACTTTGACCTGTGCCAGCCTCACTGGAGTGGTGTGTTTCACGAAGCTCACCTGCTCACAGTGCTGGGACACACTGAGAGAACCCATTTGCCAGACGCTTATTGAATAGACCAGAAAATGAGCCGCGTGGCTACAAGTCATGCTCCTAAGTTAGCGCAGTGCCTTAAAACACATATTAATTAAGAGCTTATTATGTGCAGAGTACACTAGACTGTTCGAAATGCCTCACGTGGTTTGGCCCTTGTTCTCCAGGACTGGATAATCTAATGAAGGACGGAAGTCATATGTGTGAGAACAGTAACGCGGCATTCTGAATACGAGATGCATAATGAATGGTGAAAGAATTTAGGAGGGAAGCACAATTGTCATAGCTTCCTAGAGGGGTGGCCTTTATGCTAAGCCCTGAATACACCTTGTGACTGGGGACAGGAAGGCAGAGCAAGTTGGGAAGCCAGAGGGAACGTGACACATTGAGAAAAAGAGGAATGGGGTTCTGGGGACGCGGCACAAAGCTAGGACAATCAGTGGCAGATGAAGATGGCCAGGTGCTGGTCTAATCTTTCACAGCTGAGAATATGTAAGATTAGAAAAATAATCAAGGTGGAAGTTTTGAATTATTTCAATACATAGCATGGATCTGGGCTGACAAAAGGGGGTTCCTTTTGACTTAATGAGCTTTCTTTATTGTATTTACCTAAAGACAGCAGATTCTACCTCCACAGTGGACTCTGAGCTTTCTTCCTGCCCACTTTCTCTCTCAGGAAGGGGCCTGCAGGGAAAAGAGAGCTGGCAGCAGATGGAGGTGTGGGTGGCCACCTTTGCCTTTTCTATGATGACAAGACTCTTGAATCACAGGCAAAATAAAAAAGTGGATCACTCTTCTTCCAACACCCAGGAAGTGAGAAACATGTTATCCTTTGGGTGACGAGTGGACATTAAGTCAATTTTTGATATTCACAATTACAATAAGGTCAAAAAGTTAACTGAGTAAAACGGCTGTCTACAGAAGAAAAGAAAATTGCTATTTATTAACAATATATGGGTACGTGCACATGTAGAGAAATGTATATGCATATATAGTAGAGAGAGAAAAAGAAATAACACATAAACAATCCAATCAATAAACGAGTCGATGAAGTGAACAGCTATTTCTTAAAATATGAAATACAAATGAAAAAATGCTTACCCTCACTAGCCATAAGAGAAATACAAACCAAAACTAAAATGATCTTTCATCTTACTCCTCTCAGCATGGCAATCATCAAGAAAAACACAACCAGTGCTGGCAAGAGCGTGGACCGAGAGAACACTTACACATGGCTGCTGGGGGTAGGCCAGCATGGCTGCTTAGAAGCCAGTATGGAGATTTCTGAATAAACTAAAAATAAATCTACAATTTCATGACACAACTACACCGCCCCTGGGTATTTAGCGAAAGTGCTCCAAATAGATACATCACAGAGGTATTTGTTCATCCATGTTTATTACAGCTCTGTCCACAAGGGCCACATTATAGAAGCAGCCTAAGTGTCCAGCAACAGAGAAATGGATAAGAAAAATGTAATGTATATACAATGGAGAGCTGTTGGGAAAGAATCTACTGAGAGTGTTTTCATGAGGTTGGTACAGAGGCGCAAGCCTATAAATCCAGCATTCAGGAAGGTGAGGCAGGAAGATCGCCAGTTTCCAGGCCATCTATGGCTACATAATACTTGACTTGGAATACAGCGTGAGATCCTCCAAACAAACACGGGGCACATGTGGTAGCACATACCTTTATCCTAGCTCTTGGGGGGCGGGGGGGCAGAGGCAGTCAGATTTCTGTGCATCCAAGGCCAGCCTGATTTATGGAGCAAGCTCTAGGCCAGCCAGGACTTAGTAAGACCCTATGTCAAACAAAACAAACAAACAAACAAACAAACAAACCATGCGTATGCAGGCACACGCACTGGTACACACACACACGCACACATGCACAAGCACATGCACACAGGATGTTCAAGGACCTGAAGAAGGAGATTGGCGAAGATAGCACAATGCCTGCTTCATCCTTCAAATATGGTGGGATCTGAAGCAGCTTTTATTTTCTTCTTGATCTCCCATCCATTACTGGAAATAAATGAAAACCTTTTAGAGGAGTCATCAAGGGCCTTTACTACTCAAAGGTGTGGTGGATCGTTTTGTCAAGTGAGGAATAATGACAGTTATTCTTCCTGAGTGCTTGCCACATACCAAACCTGACGTGGAGAACTCTATAAAAGTTATCTCATTGACTCAACCACTTCTTGAAGAGATATTACGATGAGGTCACTCTGGAGAGAAGGACGCTGGCCGCCTGACTTGAGCATCTCCAGTTGTTGTCTTCCCATCTCAGTGCATCATGCTGAGACTGCTTTGGAGGCAGGATCTCACTGTGTAGCCAAGAGTAGCCTTGAACCTGTGATTCACCTACCATAGTCTATCAAGCGCTGAGGTACTGATGTGTACCCACAATATACATCTGAAAACACATATCTGTAAGCCCTATTTACTCTCCTGCTGGTGTTTCCTCAAAGCCAAACTCTTCATTAGATGAACTAGACTTGGACCATACAAATGAGAAAAGTTAGTTCAGGTGGGGTGCATGGTTTGCTAGCACTCCCTTATTCCTTCCACCTACCTTTCCATCTGTCTTTTCAATCCACACGCCCAGGGGTACAGCCATTTAACTTCCTGCCATGTTTCCATCTAGCCATAGATTTAGCGAAGGGAATTTGTCAGGTGTTTGAATTGTAATAATGATCAGCCAATTCTCAAGGAACTTTTGGATGAGTGTTTTGCTGTTGTGA
The DNA here is from genome assembly GCF_950005125.1 of Chionomys nivalis. Taxonomy (NCBI): domain Eukaryota; kingdom Metazoa; phylum Chordata; class Mammalia; order Rodentia; family Cricetidae; genus Chionomys; species Chionomys nivalis. The sequence continues at coordinate 47,917,241 of NC_080092.1, forward strand.
TGTTGATCCTGTCCTGGGTAGATTGAGAGCTCGCTGTGAGGAAGTAAGGCAGGCCAGTGCCTACCATATCCACTGTGGGCACTGAGCCCAAGAGACTCATCACAGAACCCATAGGATAGGAGCCCTACTTTACTCTGTAAGGTGTCATTGCTTGGCCCTGTTGAAGAGAAGAAAGGCTTCCAGATTCTGGTTGCAGAGAGAGAGTCAAAGAGACAGAGAGACAGAGAGAGACAGCAACAGAGGACAGAAAGAGGAAGGATGGGAAAAAAGATAAAAGGGAGGGAGTGTTCCAATATTCCCATCAAGGGCCTGTCCCCAATGACTTAGTTTTCATCCATAGCCCCAACTTCTAAATCACTTCCCAGCAGTGCCATCAGTCAGGGTCCAGATTTTTAACATAGGAGCCTTTGAGGACACTTACAATCTGAACATTAATGAGGATTATGTCTGCTTTGGCTTTTGTTAGTCTGAGACCAAAGAAATGGGGCTTTGTTCAGCTAGCAAGTTTCCATCTCTCAGTTGCAGTGAGGACCAGCGAAGGAGACCAGGCAGGCTGCTGATTAGGAGCTTGTGATAAAAGAGAGAAAGTGGCTGAATACTCTCCAACTTGCTGTAGGCTGTGCAGTACACTATAGGTCCACAGTTTTTGTGAGCTTCATACATGTTGGGGTCGACTTTGATTAGATGCAACTGTCTTTGTGTCATTTCCACTCCTGAAGGTAACCCCTCACCCATATTCTTGTAAGTAACCTCAATAAAGGTCATTGGCTCTAGCTGAAATGCAGAGGTGTCTGAATTCTGGTCTGTCATCGGTTCCCTATCTGGGGTGAGTAGATGTTCTCAGCTCCCACAACAACCAGAAGCTGTGGGATGTTGTCTACATCAGGAGACAGGCAAATCAGAATTCTGGGGGTATATCTGCCCTAAATGTATTTTAACAAGTTTTCTTTCTTCTGAGCATCTGGCCTCTGCTACAGCAGCTGCTCTCAGGCAGGGAGATTTCATTCTCAGGACAAATCTATCGTGAGTGACTAGACACATTTCCCAGGTTTCATAGACAGAGGACATGATGCCACCACCTCTAGTGGGTAGAAACTAGGAGCATTGCTAAGCATTCTACGATATATAGGGTACCTTCAGTGAAAAATTCTTTCACCCCAAATAGAAAACACATCTGCCCCCACAAGAACTATTTCCCTCTGAATGTCAGTCACTAAAAATTAGTTTTCAATGGCATAGTGGATAAAACACAGACCATGCAAACATGAGGACCAGAGTTCAGATCCACAGAACACACATAAATCCAAATTCAGTACCCAATGTCTATAATTCCAGCAATCCTACAATGAGCTGAGAGACAGAGACAAGAGAATCCCCAGAGGCTTGCAGGCCAGCTAGCCTTGTATAGACAAGGGCTTGCAATAGGAGACTATCTCAAACAAGGTGACGGATGAGCGCTGATACCTGTGGTTGTCCTCTGACCGCCACACATAAATCATGGCACACGTAAGTTTGCCTTCACACACATGCATGTGATTTTAAGAGCTCAGCAAACTGCTCCCTGGTGAAGAGTGAGAATGCTGATGGTCAGGTGGAGAGAGCACAGTACATCAAGCTTGCGTATTAACATTGCAGGTGCCCTTTCTGAGATCAGAGTTCGGGGAGCATTATCACAATGGTTGTGGTTTATGCGAAACATCCTCCACAGGCTCATGTTTGAACCTCTGGGGAGGCTGTAGAATCTTTAGGATATGGGGTGTGACTGAAGGAAGTCAGTCACTAGGCCCAGCGTTGAAAATGATACTACCTTCTGCTTTGGGCCCATCATTTTCGTGCCTCCTAGTCTGGCTCATACATGATACTTCCCACCAGGCACTCCCACTACCTTGAAGCTGCTTAGCCATGCCTTCCATGCTTTGCTGGGCTGTGCCCTCAAACCTGGAGTCAAATATTTCCTCCCTTCTGTTTGTCAGCTATTTCATCACAAGAACAAGAAAAACAACTAATAACATAATAACCATGATGATTACAAGGACAATAGCAAAATATTAATTTGCTGTCATGCTTGTTTTCTTCTTTATTTCAAAAATAGCATGACCAGTATCCAAAGCCAAAAGCCTGGACGTTAGCTTCTCCCTTCTTCTCTTTGCCTTCTTCCATGATCTTCCTAATCCCACAGTTTCCTCACTTCCAAAGGACACCATGGATGTGCTCCACAAGGCATCCCGGTCTCTGGACTATTCCACTGCATCAGCCTCCTAGCTGACTGTTCTCTTTGCCTTACCTCACTGAAATTCAGCCTCTATAGAGCTGCCAAAATGATTTCTTAAAAACATTAATTGAATCACATCACGCTCGTACACTAAAGCCTCCCACTGCCCTTGGATTAGATCCAAATTCCTTGACATTCTGTGAGTTCAGTTCCTAGAAGTCATGTTCTTCCTTCCTCGGGGCCTCCATACTCGCTGTTCTGTGTGTGCCTTGTCACAAGCTCACTTCTCCTCAGCTTCCAGATCTTTGTTTTCTTCCCCTCAGTGAAGCCAGACCCGATCTTTCTAAATAGGCTCCCTTATTATTCTCCTCCATGCATCCTTGTTTATTGCTGTCACTGCACTTAGCACAATGTGTAATCAACTAAATTAATTGTTTTATTTACTTATTTCCCATCTCCCATTACTAAGCAGGGGCACGCCCCGTGTTTCTCATGCTCACTGTTATATCCGTAGCATCTAGCACGATGCCTAGCAGGTATTCCACAAACAAGAATGGGCTGCCTCTTAAAATTAGACACGGTGCTGCAGCTGACAGACACTGTCAGACAGAGAAGAGAAGTTATCAGCAAGGATGGGCTAACCATTGCCACCGATGGGAGCAATTGCCAAAATGTTGAGATGACACTCTGGGGTTTTAGAATTCAGATAAGCTTCCTGGCTCCTCCTGGGAAGAAGCAGTTACTCCAGAACACACAAAAACAGTCACGAGCATATTCTGTGGATCAGGAATGCACACCTGCTTAGCCCTAGAGGGCAAAAAGACAAAGTGAGGTGAGGCAGGGGTGATGTTCAGTCTTTAATAGCAGTCTCTTCATTTCTCTAAGTTACCTTTTCTCATTCTTAACCAGTTGCTCCTTCAGTGACCATTTGTATGGCTTTCTCTGGTTATTTTTGCATTTCTCTTGGGTTCGCTAATATCTACTTTTCTACCAATTTCATCCCAACATCCTATATCAATATTTTTACCCAGTCCTACATTTACATTAACTGTCATGTCTTATTGTCTGATTTTTGTTTTGCTTGTGTTGATGAATGAACTCAGGGCCTCACAAATGCTAGACAAGTGCACCTTAACACTGAGCTATCTATATCCCTAGAACTTCCCCTCCCATTAATGAGGACTTCCTGGGTATAGTGAACTAGCTTGGGAGTATGTTTTCCATATGTGAGCAGAACAATTCAGAGCCTACTACTTCCTTCCCTCACATTTTACCCTTCCTCTCCTATTGGACTCTAACACTTCGGAACCAAACAATCACAAGGCTCTTGCCATGGTTCCTCCTTGTTCCTTTTGCCTGACCCTGGTGTTTCTCCATGTGGCCCTACATGTAGGGATCTTTGAGCACACAAACTTCTTTCCTTACTCCTGATGCAGAATAGTTGTTTACACTGTAAAGACGTGTCTTTATCAAGGCACCTTCTGATAGGTTTAATAAAGAAGTGAATGGCCAATCTAGGCAGGAAGAGGTTAGGTGGGACTTCTGGGGCCAGAGTGGACTCTGGGAAGAAGAAAGGCAGAGACATCTGCAGAGCAAACACGATGTGCAGGAGAGATAACTGCTACAAGCCATGTGGCACAGTATACATTAATGTAAACGGGCTAATTTAAGTTATAATAGCTAGTTGGCCAAGTTTTCACAATTAATATGAAGTATCTGTGTCATCTGAGAGCTGGCAAGACAGAAAAAGACTCACTATACATGGTGCCCAAAGTGGAGCATATATTTCTACATAGGACCTGAGAAAGGTTTTTTTTTTTTTTTTTTTTTTTTTTCGAGACAGGGTTTCTCCATAGCTTTTTGGTTCCTGTCCTGGAACTAGCTCTTGTAGACCAGGCTGGCCTCGAACTCACAGAGATCCGCCTGCCTCTGCCTCCTGAGTGCTGGGATTAAAGGCGTGTGCCACCACCGCCCGGCTAAGTTCTTTTTTTTTTTTTTAAATAAATAAATAAAAGCTTCAAACATGCAAACATGAACCCAGATATGACTTCCTAGTCCTTCAGTCTCTCATGCAGGCTGTGGTGTGTAGAGACATGGCTCCTGGTTGTTACCTGCGGGCATGAGCCAGCCAGCCCCTTTTGCGGAGTCACATGCTGGGTTGAGGCTTGTCTCACATGCTCAGAAACGGCTGTGAGTAAAGTGATCCCGAACCAAAAAAAAAAAAAAAATCTTTAAACAGATACAGTAAAAAAAAAAAATGGATTTTGACAGTCATAGAAAAATAGTTTTAAAATAATAAAGTCTTTAGAGACAGAATAAAGTAATATAAAAATAATAAGCCACATAAGGATGGGAAGTATACAGGGCATCTGGATCCTGTATGGTGCTTTGCTGAGTTTGAATTTTTTGAATGTTGATGAGTGAATCACAGCTCCTGGGAGACACTGGATTATGGAAGCGTCTGCTAAATTAAACCAACCTATATATTTTAAGAATGTCTTAACTTCAAAGTATAAGTCAGAAAATATGTTGCACTGGGGAGAGGCTATGCATTTTGTCACAGAAAATGAAAAGCTATGGATGTCTTCAAAGTTAACTGAGATCATATCTGACTTGGGGAGACCTTCTGAGGATCTTGGCTGCAGAAATAAAGGAAAACCCAAGAAAGAATAAAGGACAGGTGACCTGTATGCTGACCCCTTGATATGGAAACAGCTCTGTAACTGGATGAGACATGATAAAGGTTGTTAGCTACAGAGTCCTCATGGTTTGTTGTTAATGCCATCCTTTCATATGGCACGGATAAGGTTTGGTTATAAAGTCTAAATGAAATCACCACAAAGTTTACAAATGCCTTTTATAAGCTCAAATGTAAAACAAAAAATTATCTTTAGCTGACTTGTGCACATTCTACACTCCATACTTGAATTGAGGCAGATATATATGTTACCTTAAAAAGTTTGTGTGCTTTCAGGACAAAAGAATCAGAGATCAATAAAAACAAGTAGTCCAGGTGATTCAGCCTCTCAACCTGCCTCTGTTGCACCTTCCTCAAAATTATAAACCCAAAACAACTTCAAAGCTGCTAACGAGATGGTTCAGCCTTGCAGTCTACTCCAGCCAGGATTTCATAGAAGCCCTGTACTTTCCTGTTATGTAGAGACCAAACAAAAAATAATACAGCTAGCTTTCCCAGGACTTGACCATTATCTAAATTTTTTTCAGAGTCCCCTGAAGATGACACCACCCCCAGACAACAGGAAGCAGAGTAGAGAACATGACACCCTCATTCCTAAGAGGTAGGGTGTGTGATTTCTAGTCATTCAGTGGACATTTGTCATTGTTTACAGGAGTTGGTTGCAAGTTGTTACTGGCCATAATCAGGGAAAAAACTAAAAACTAAACAAAGTATATTAAATTCAGGTATCTTTTTGTGAAAAGAAAAAGGGGACATAGAAGTGATAGAATAAAGGGGCAGATTATTGAATCTACTTCAAGCTAAAAAAGCAACTACCAGTCTCAAATATTTTATATTGATATTGATTTTTATATATTGATGCAAAATTAAGGTTATTTTGCTATATATAATTTATATATGTTTCCACTCTTGTTTCAGGTATTATACCTATGGAACTCATTTAACAATGTAATGCAAATTTCTAGTTTTTGAAAGCTAAGAAACTCAGGTTAGTAGTCATCTTTAGCAATCAAACTTGTAGTCATGTCAGGTATATGTTTATGGTCAAACAGAGATATAATTTAGCTAGAGATAATAGATAATCTTCAAACACTTCAGAGAGCTATATAATATGGTATTTAAGATGTTTTAAAAACACAAGGCTTTTCATTATAATGAGATGTATCTGGTCCTGGCAGCATGAATTTAATTCATAAACAAAATGGTGGGCAACAAAGAACCTCCATGTAGAGTTTGCTTTTATTGTGGCATAGTTAGCCACTGGGCACGAAAGTGCCTTGCCTTGACTGCTGACAGTATGATGTCTAAATTGGATGAGTAGGACACAAAAGGAGGTAACTGCCAAACTTTGCCAAGACAAGGTAGTCCTTCAAAATACCTGCTTTATAGAAGACTCTTTCAGACATTCCAGGCTTATAGATTGAAGATGGATATCCCAACATTGCAGAGAAACCTTAATTACTATCCAGGCAGCCAACTGCCTTTATCATTTCTATAGTTTTGGAAGGTGTTTGCTCTGTACCTCTTGTTTACTTGGGTAATAGTAAATCATTCTTGAGTCTCTGATGGGGATTGAAGACTAAATAGCTAGTTATACAACTTTCCTTATTGCCAAATTCATAAAGAAAACTCACATAAAAGACAAAAAGTTTATAAGGTTGGAAAAGTCGCTCATCTAGGAAGATGTTTTAAGGTCTAAAGAAATATTTTTAAGATGCTAATACAAGTTATTATAGAAAGTTGTTGAGGTATAAAACTTTGGATTCACTAAGATACGATAAATAATGCAGTATTTTTTCAGAATTTGCCAAATGCATATGAACTAGACATTGTGAACGCAATTCTTACCTGATAATTGTTCTTATAGTACATAGTTTTACTAAGTTAGCCTTAAAATCTTCCCTTTTTTATTTATTTATAGACAATATCTGACAATTGTTCTTATTATATGCAGTGTTACTGTGTTAGAGTTAAACCCTTTCCTTTTAATTTAGATAAACAGGAGGAAATGTTGAGGAATATTTGTTTATACTGTAAAGACGTGTCTTTGTCAAGGCACCTTCTGATTGGTTTAATAAATAGCTGAATAGCCCATAGCTAGGGAGGAAGAGGTTAGGTGGGACTTCTGGGACCAGAGAGGACTGTGGGAAGAAGAAAGGCAGAGACACCAGGATCTGCAGAGCAAGCAGGATGTGCTGGAAGAGAGATAACTGCTATGAGCCACGTGGCAGAACATAGATTAATACAAATGGGTTAAATTTAAGTTATAAGAACTACATAGGAACAACCCTAAGCTATAGGCTATGCTTTCATAATAAGAAGTCTCTGTATAATTATTTGGGAGCTGGTAAGACAGAGAAAGATTAGCTATACCACCCAGTTGTTTGTGTATCTGTCTTAACATAACATCTGATTACAACAAATCTCAAGGGATTTTTTTTAAAAAAATGTGTTTGCTATTTGAATGACATTTATATTTATTATAAATAGTGTAATTTTAATGATTATTATTTTGATTATTTTGAGCAGAATCATTATATACTCTTGGTTGGATGAAACCAGAAATTGTTAGGCAGCCACTCATAATTTAAACTACTAGGTAATATTTATAAATTAATCAATAAAACTCTATCCTAAAAATATCGCACTATATAAGAAGCACACTTGTTATCATTTTTAAAGCTGGTCATTTATGACTTTCTGTTAATTTTGAGTTGATTAAGAGACATTCATGGGTTTATCACTCCCTGTAGACACAGGCAGGTTCTGGGTTCATCAGTAGGAGCCACGATGAAGGAGATGGCACCAAATCAAACTTCTAAGGGTCATATGGGCCTGACCTCTTTATTCATCAACTAGTGTACTGTCAGGAGCTCTGCATCTACTCTGAAACAGAGAGGTGGACAAATTCGTGATTCTTCTCTCAGCTTCCGGGTACAAAGATAGTTGAGTTTTTCTAGCTTCAGGTCTGTCATTTTCACAAAGTTTATTCTGGGAGACTGAGCTGGTGCTTGGTTGAGCAGCTGCCAGAGAGTACAAAGTTCTTCCTTCCTACATCTGGCCAAAGTCCCTGGTGTGGTAGTTCATGCCCTTCTCCTCCCATCCTGGCCGTACTGAGCTGGGCATTGCTATCTTTCTTGTAGAAAATTTCCACAGACTTCCACATTGCTATTTGTTCGCCTCCACAATAAATCAAACAGATGGCTTCATCATTTCCTCACAGGTCCCATTTTCTGGCCTTTAATCATGTTTGTTGCTTAACGTTGGCCGATCCACTCCACAGCCGTTTGCCTGAGACCTCTGTGGCTGAGGCTGTGGATGGTCCCTCTTGAATGCATTCCGGTTCTGGAGTTTGATGAGCAATCGCTCCTATCAGTGGGAAGGTTATTAAACAGCTGGGACTCTAAAGCCATTTCAGGGACTTGCCCAGAAGACAGAGAAGCAATTTCAGAGAAGAAAAGCAATTGTTTCTAGGACTCCATGCCAATGTCAGGATATGCTCGGTGCCTGAACTTTGGAAATGATGGAGGGAAGGATCTGGGCTTTGTTTCACGTCCAAACTCTCAATATGTTCATTGTTTTCCACGGATGCCACTAGCCTACGGGACTGAGCACTGGCCTCCTGGAGTGTGGAACTTAACAACATCTCTAGTCTTTGTGGAGATATTGATCAGCATGTAAAATAGATCTGCAGGCTGAGGCTTGGCAGGATGAAGGAGGGATTGTTTCACTTATTAAGCACGTACAGGGCACCTGCAGGATGCCAAGCGCTATGCTGCACAGAGTCCTGAGTGTTAAGATGAGTGAGAACCATGGCCTGTCTATGTGCCCCAGAGACGGAGCGGGATAACAGGTCAACAGTGCATGGCAATATCTCTTTACTATCCAGTGAAGACTTCCATAAATGCTTTTTCTAACAGGGGTGCATGAAAATACTCAGGAGACAGACTAGAGCAGTGGTTCCCAACCTTCCTAATGCTGTGTCCCTTTAATTCAGTTTTTCGTATTGTGGTGACCCCAATCCTGAAATTATTTTATTGCTACTTGATAACTATAATTTTGCTAATGTTATGAATTATAATGTAAATATCGGATATGTAGGATATCTGATAACGCCACCCCTGTGAAAGGACCATTTGCCTCTCAAAGAGGTCGCCACCCACAGACTGAGAACCCCTGGTCAGAGGGATGCAAGATTAATTCAGAGTAGGAAAAGGAGGACCAGCCTCACAGCGGGCTGAAACAGTTGAAATGAATCTTGTATTTGCAGCGCTTCTTTTTTCATTTTTACAATGATTCCTTATAATTTTCACAACTACATAATGACAGGGACGGACAGAGTTATGTTTCTTTGCCCAGTGGGATGCCAGATTCACTGAGGGTCAGTGGCAGAGCCACACAGAGCCTGTCTACACCCGGCATCAGTGTGGTACCATTTTGCTCCTGGGAGACAGCCACTTTGTGTCTGTAGTCTGTGGGGGGTGTAGGTGGTATGCTGAAGTGGGAAAGACTGAGGACTGGAAAGCTGGGATCAACATCTAAGAATCAAAAAAGGAAGAGCAGAGAGTGAATGGCAGAGACTTGTGGGGGCAGGGCAGCAAGAGCAGGAACAGTAAGAGCTGGAACCACTGCCTTACCAAGGGAGCAAAGGCTGTATGCATTAGAAAGACTGTGCATAGAGAGGAAAGCAGACAGGGCCCTATGGAGGCTTTTTGGACATCATGAATATTCAGCTGGTCAACATGAATATTCAATTAGGCAGAGATTCGCAGATAGCTTTGGAGAGAGCTGGAACTGACAAAAGGGTCTGACTCCTTTTCAGACTCTCCCAGTATCAAGGGAACATATGCCACTGTGAAGATGCGGATGGGATCGTAGGTGGAGACAAAGACCTAGAAGCTTCAGTGAAGAGAAGCGAGTGAGTGACAACCCACAGAAGCAGATCTCCACTGCAAGGGTCTGCGAAGCACCCAAGCACACATTAGGGCACTGGGTCTTCGGATTAGTTATTTACGAACGACTCTACAGTCTCAAGGGGATGTGTCCCTGTGTGGCCAGTTCTTACGAAATCATAGATATAAAGCTGGCAAGGAGGCTAAGACAGTCAAGGACTTCTGCTGCTCCTCGCTGTGTGTGAAGGGACGTGAGCAGGCCAAGTGTTCAAGGTCCCAAACAGTACGGTACAGCCTCAAGGTCATTTGCTGTACTTACTCGCTCCATAAAACAGTTTCTATGGAGGACAAGGCTCGCAACTACAAAATAGAAAGCGAGGAAAACGACTGTCTTGTCCAAACACCTTGTTTTACTGATGGGCAGGCACAGAGCTGGAGAAGGGACCAGGGCCTCTGTGAGTCCCTGGCAGAATCCATGTTGGAGTTTAGTAACTGTTGCTCAGTCGGGCAACCCTGTGGTACCGCTCTTACTGATTTCTGTTTGTGAAGGAGATTCTCTGTGGAGTCAGCGCTACTAGCTCATTTGGTGCCTTTGAAGAAATTAGGAAAGGGGAGACTCTTGGGTGGCCCCAGCCCCAACAAACAAAAAGGGACCCAGGTCAGCCTATAGGTCTGGTCAATGGGAAAGTGAGGGATCTGCAGGGTCCTACAATGCTGTTTGCGCATCTTCTTCCCTTCCTCCAGTCTTCTCGCTCTTACCCTGTTACTTTTTTAACACTTGCATTCAACAAATGCTTTCTGTATGCACAGTGGCACTAATGACACATCTGGGAAAGAATGACATTATACAAGGAAAGACATAGGTTTTAATTTACAAAGGGTTTTTCTCATCATGTCACTTTATCCAACAATAAGAGACTAAAGGAGGCAGAGGCACGAGAGGGAGAGGAGCAGTTGCCTTTAGACAATATGGACTTACTGTGTATTTGACTCTGTTGCCAAACCTCACGCCTTTATGGTCACCAGAAGAAACTGAGTTTCAACAGAGATGAGATGCAAAGAGAACGAGAGAACAAAATAATGTTTATTACTTTGGGATTTTCTTTTACGCCTAGGATCGGCAACTAGTATATTCCTTGCAGGTTCACAGTGGTGTAGGGTACCCTTCTAAAGCAGACTGCAAACTGTGGGAGGCCATGGAGAGAGAAGCTGTAGTACACAGAAACATATCACTCCTCAGCCGTCTTGGAGAAAACTGTGAAGAGCCTGTTCTCATGAGCAATGCTGTTTGGGTCTGGTGTTTGCATTCGTGTTGGTGTCTTAGTCCATACAGATGCAACGAATATTCTTAAAAGACCAGAGAGGTGCATTTTCCTAAGAAGGTAGAAACAACTTTCTCATGAACCTAATATCATTGTCATCATCACTACCGCCATCATTATCTTCATCATCATCTTTGAGACAAGGTCTTGCTATATTTCCTAGACTGTTCCCCAACCCCTGGGCTCAGTTGATCCTCCTGCCTCAGTCTGCCAAGTAGATGGGACAACAGGTAAGCAATCATAATACCTGGCTTACGTCATTTGTTTAAAGCCCACCTTATATCATGTGCTGTGTGCCAGGCCTTGGGGTAGATGTTTGACATGCCCTGACTTATTTGACCTTTACCTGTGAGGTAGGTATCATTCTCCCAAGAAAAATTTCCATGACCTCACTTTAGTTTTTAATAGCTAGTGACTGTTCTCCACTGTGTACCTATCCATTTATCCACTCAGTATTCTAAAATCAAGACTGCCATGCTTGAGGGACCATTTCAGGTACTTGGGTTTGGCAGGGTGTATCCCCTCTTTCGAATGGTCTCCTCTTTTAGGAGGGAAGAAATAAATGTCACAGAGAGTGGAAAATGCCTGTAGCAATAACCAATTTGGATTAACTGCAAAGTTGGATAAGAAGACCTGTTGAGAAGGTATCATTTAAACAAAAATTTAAAGGAACCACATGCCCAGAGTCGGAGAAGAAACTGTCACAGATGTCCATGGGCCCTGAGGACTTAAACACATTTTTTTTGAGAACTTCTTACAGAAAGAGTACACAGGGGTGTGGGAAAATGGAGATCCAGCATGGGCCAGATTGCCAAGTGTTCTGAAGGTCAAGTGCAATGGGGAAGCCATCTCACAGATGAGTGTCTGGAAGAAGCCAGGGTGGTTGGAGTGGGAGGAAGCAGAGGGGATGTGGGAGACGGAGCTGTGGTGGGAGGCCAAGCAAGAGAAAATGATGAGTCACTTTGAAAAGACATCGGGAGGGACTGGCTGTTGGTGCTCTTGTTTGGAATCTGGATCATGAAGAATTTTAGATGTATTGAAGGTGGGAGATATGGGAATGGTGATATCTAAATTTGACCTTGAACATGAACTAGCAACCATTCTGGAAAAGAGTTTGACTTACTAACTTTATAGCAGTCCACATAAATTATTGATCTCGGTTATATAATTAAACACAAACATACCCTATGATCTAGAAATCCCACTCCATGTATTTTTACAGGAGCAATGAAAACACATGTCCAAAGAAAAACTTGTACCACAAATGTCCCCTAGTGGGCAAATCAATATGCACATTACTGTACTCACTAACCCTTAATCACTGGTAACCATTGATCTGCTCTGGTTCCTACAGTCTGACATTTTTTTCTAAATGTCGTGAGCATCGCAAGAATGCAGCCTATTGGAACTGGCTTCTTTCACTCATTACAATGCCTTTGTGGTTTTCATGCTCGGCCATGCTCCGAGAGCCCATTCCCTCTCACTTGGTGGGTAATTTTCCGGTGACATTTCCAACAAAAGCCAATTCCGGCATATGCAAATTTGAAAGTAAAAATGTAAAACATTTTAAAATAGGAGTCAGCTTGGCAAAATGACCTTTGTCATCTATCTGTGATGTCTGGTCACTGGTCTCTGGCTATCGCTGATGTCTCTATGAGAGTATCATTGTGTTTGGGGACTACTTTTTGTATTTCTGGGCTTCGTCCAGAATTGCGAGGGTGGACAGATGAGTCATTCCAAGAGGAGAGGAAGGACTTGCAGGAAGTGAATGTCAGTGCATCAGTGTGCTCTCTGTGCAGGGGAAAGCCAGACCATGTTGCTAGAAACCCGGGTGAGGATGGAAGTGTGCAAGAAAAATGGATGAGAAACAGGAAGAAGAGCTGAACATGAAGAAAAGGGGAGGAAGAGAATGTAAAGAAAAGTGAGGAAGGGGCAGAATAGGAGGAAGATAAGAGGGGGGAGGGAGGAGGAAAAGGAGGATGCGGGTTCCACAGCTATTGTTTGAATAGCCTCTCTATGGTGAGAATCTTGGGCCTCTGTTGTGCCTCCTGTACCTACCTGAAGGGCACTGCGGCAGGCAAACACCAGGGATAAACTTTGCCTCCTCTAACTTCACAGCGGAGGAAAGGCCATGTATTCATGGTCTATGTCTTTAGGGAACAAGAGGCTAGAACGGAAGAAACTAAATTGTAAGCAGTGATTTTTGTTTTAATTGGTTAATCCTGGGTGGCTCCAGGGATGGGATAAAACCTATCAATGAAAAGAAAGCCACTGAGGACATCGTCCCATGTATTCCTCAGAAAGGAGCAGCAGCAGTCACGCAGCCATTGGAGGCTCTCGTCTCTGGTTCCCTTCTCATACTTTCTCCTGCATCATGGCATCCTGCCTCTTCCCCCCAACCCCCACGCTACTCCGTAATTCATAGGATGATGTTGGCCGTGAGATTATAGAAAGGAGCTTTTATAAATCCTAGGAAACAAGGCATGCCCCCTGCAGACCAGTAGGTATTCAACAAGCATTTGCTCTGTAAATAGGAAAAATCAAGCGTCTCACTCGCGCAAACAGAAAAAAAGCACAAGTCACATGTACAATGTTAAACACTCTGATAGGCATTTATAAGCCAGGTACAAAAGTTTGATTTAATCAGACTAATAATTGCACATAGCCGAAGTACTAAGATCTCAGTCCGCGATCAACACAGAGATATGTGATTGGCGTTTTCCTCAACTGTTTTAAATGTTTACACTAGTGTCTTCAAAATCTTGTTTACATTTTACTCGTATAGCACAAGGCAGTGTAAAGTAGCTACAGCTGAGGACTCAAGTTCCAGTAGCTGGATATTTTTGTATTATTTGTCTATTAACTTTCATATTTGTCTATTAACTTAAGATCATATGACCTGGGTTGTAACAATCACCCATTAACTCATCCTTGCCTTTGTCTTATCTCATCCGGAACTGGGAAGTCCTGGGATTTTACAGTGCTCCTTCTACCTGAGGAGCACATGGTCACTCTGGGCATAAGCAGCTCCCATAGGTCAGCCTCACACTGTCCTCTTACACTCCACAGTAGTCCGTCTTCTCACCGCTTCTCATCTTCTCTCTTCTCATCTTACCTGATGAGGCCTCATCTTTAGGGTAGTTGTCTCACCATGGGCCTGTGGTTTGCTCTGGGAAGAAAGCTCCTGACAGGACTGAGTAATAAGGACTAGATGGCTGGTTTGTGGTTGGTTTCAGTGGAGGATGGGGGTGTGTGTGCAGAGATCATGTCAACACTTCAGGCTACTGAAGTAGGTCGAGGGCACCAGCTGTGATTTTGGGGGGAAGGGGGTTTCGAGACAGGGTTTCTCTGTGGCTTTGGAGCCTGTTCTGGAACTAGCTCTGTAGACCAGGCTGGTCTCGAACTCACAGAGGTCTGCCTGCCTCTGCCTCCCGAGTGCTGGATTAAAGGCGTGCGCCACCATCGCCCGGCTGAGGGCACCAGCTCTTTAGGAGGTCCCCCATCCCACAGCAGACCATGGTCTTTCTAGACTGAAAGGCTTTGCACATATGCTGGAGGGTGATTCAAGACACAGAGAAGGCACACATAGCATGTGTCAGCTTGCACTACGGAGTGCAAGAATCTGATTTCTCGTTAAGGATGTCCCGTCAATGGGTTGTTGATTGTTGTAATACGAGCGGCAGGTCTGCGTCCCCGGCACCCAGCCGCCCACATGGCTAGCTTATGCCCCGAAATAATTACATGGAAACTGTATTTTTTTAAACACTGCCTGGCCCATTAGTTCCAGCCTCTTATTGGCTAGCTCTTATATATTGATCTAACCCATTTCTAATATTTTGTGTAGCCCCACGAGCTGGCTTACCAGGGAGGATCTTAACCTGTGTCTGTCTGGAGTGGGAGAATCATGGCGACTCCTGACTCGGCTTTTTTCTCCCAGAATTCTGTCTGTTTACTCCACCCACCTAAGGGCTGGCCAATCAAATGGGCCAAGGCAGTTTCTTTATTAGCCAATGACCTTCCTCCATCATTTCCCCTTTTTCTGTTTAAACAAAAAAGAAAGGCTTTTATTTTAACATAGTAAGATTACATATAGTAAAACAGTTATCAAGCAAGAATTATAGTTATAATATTTATATCTATTTTATCATAACTAAGGAAAACTATAACTATAACTAACCATTTTTTAACTCCATTAAAGATTTCAGAAGGATATAATATTACCTAAGTAAACAAGAAGTAAGAAACTTTAAACTCTAGAAATGACAGAGACATCTCGTTGCCTGGACAGTCACCCAAAGTTTTTCTGTATCGTTGGGGCGTCTGTCTTTAGCCTACAGGCCCATAGTATCCAGCAGACATTTTTATCAAGCAGGAAATTTTAAAGACAGTTTAGTCACTTTTTGCTGTGTCCTGTAGAATGTCTTGTAGACTCTTTTATGAGTCAGGAACTCCGAAAGACCATCTCACCTTTAGGCAAGTTCAGCAGTCCTCTCTCTGTGGGTTCTTTGTATCCAGTTTATGTATCAGTCCATGCAAGAGCAGTTTTTTGCCCAAATGGCTATTAAACTCCATAAGGAGCCTCTTCGATGCCCATCTTCCTCTTGAAGTAGATTGGTGCTGCCAGGAGCAGACGTGTCTCATTATCATGAAAAGCCCTAAGTTATTAAAATATTTTAAATGCCATGTTTTGTAGTCTTTGAAAGATATGAAGAATGCCTATCTAGCTGAAATATATCTCTATATATCTAGAAAATCTAACTAACATGACTACAAGCTTGACTATTGATGATTATCCATTAACAACCTATATTTATTACATTTTAAATGAACTATACAATCACAATACCTTAATCAAGATCAGAAATACATATACATATAACAAAATTGACCTTAAAATCTATACCAATGCAAATTATTTAAAATGATGGAGGTGGGTCATCTTTCTATCTGTTGTTTCATTGGTTAAGTAATAAAGAAACTGCCTTGGCCCCTTTAATAGGACAGAAAATTAGGTAGGCGGAGTAGACAGAACAGAATGCTGGGAGAAAGAAGCTGAGTCGGGGAGTCGCCATGATTCTCCCATTCCAGACAGACACAGGTTAAGATCCTTCCTGGTAAGCCAGCTCGTGGTACTACACAAAATATTAAAAATGGGTTAGATCAATATGTAAGAGCTAGCCAATAAGAGGCCGGAACTAATGGGCCAGGCAGTGATTAAAAGAATACAGTTTCTGTGTAATTATTTGGGGGCATAAGCTAGCCATGCGGGCGGCTGGATGCCGGAGACTCAGCCCCGCCGCTCTTATTACAACAGTTGATTCTCTTGTCCAGAGAGGCAGGGTCATAGGAGTGGGGAATACCCCACCTGCAGGGAGGCCAGTGGCTCCTCTTGCAGTGCCATGCATGGTGGGAGGACTTAAGGCCAGTTTTCAGCAGAGAATGTGGCTGGTTCTGGCGGTCCCACAAGAAGAATGAACCTTGGAGACAGGAGCTCACTACCTCCTCCATCTCCTGGGTGCACAGACCCCTTCAGTGCATATCCTTCTCTTGCTCTTGCCTTGTGGTGTCCTTATTCCATAACAAAGCTGTCCTAAGTAGCTCTTTGTGCCCCGTATGACTTTTTGGTAATGGAATAGTGAAGGCGGTTGGTACAGTTACTCATTCTACTTTGAGATATACAAAGTCTAGACTGTCTCCTTCCTCCCACCACCTCCCACCTGATCTCTAAAGAGGTTTCAAGTTGACTGCTCTGAGAAGTGTCAGCCACCAACTTTCTGCCCTACTGATCATCACAGACCTTGGCCTGGGAGGGCTTTGGGAACTTTGCTGAGTTTCTTCTCTTGTGCCCCAGTTTTGTTTCTGTTGGTGTCATAAAATACCCCAACAAAAGCCACTTATGGAAGAAAGTCCCAGTTCCAGGTGACAGTCACTATGTCTGGGAAGTGAAGACAGCAGGAAATTGAAGCAGCTAGACACATCTGGAGTCAAGACCAGAGAGAGAGAGAGAGAGAGAGAGAGAGAGAGAGAGAGAGAGAGAGAGAGAGACAGGAATGCACGTATGCTTCCTGATGCCTAGCTCACCTTATCCACTCTTGAGTAGTCTAGAACTCAAACACAGGATTGATTTTTCTCCACAGTGAGCTGGGTCTTCCCACTTCAATTGATGTAATCAACACAGTTCCCTGCAGACATACAGCAGGCCAACCTGATCTAGACACCCCCCCACCCTCTGCCACCTTGAGACCCTTTTCAGGTATCTTAAGTCTGGGCTGTGTGATGTTAACAGTTCAAACTGAACATCACATCCCGTTTGGAGATCCAGCTGTATAATGAGAATCCCAGTTCCATCTGACCACTCATTAGCAAAATCAAGTTCGGAAATTCTATTTCCCCTTCTCTAGCTTTTCCCTCTCAGCATCTAGGGAAGCTAACACCTATCCTATGGTGCTGTGTTAACTGAACAGAATACCACAGCTAAGAAGCAGGCAGTAAACCTTGAGATCTGTGATTTTCCTATACGTTCTTTCTCCTTCCGAGGAGATGGTAAGCTCAGAGAGATTTTAAAGAAAATTTTACGTACCACTCTCCCAAATCAACAAGCCCCGTGGGACATAGAAATTCCAGCCCGGGAACAGAATCTCAACAGAAAGCCAAAGGGCCAATTAGTCCTGAGTAAACCTCAAGAAACCCTGCACGCTCTGGGCTGGCTTGACATAACGAATGTCTTAGGTGTCCTGTCCTTATCGTGTCCAAGGGCCATTAGGCAGACCTCAGAGCGTTGTGAGAAATGAGTAAAGTAAATCAAGCAGAGGGCTCTTGGTGCACTGTCCCTGGGGCTGTTTCTGCTTCTCTGCCCCATTCCCATCATTGACAAGGCAATGGTAGTTCTGTTTCATGTGCTGACATCATGTCCCACCTGAGGGTTCAAGGCCTCATTAGAAAGCCAATGAAATTAGTGGGAAGGAACTCCACAGTGGTGCCGCTCCTCCATCTTGTCTCTCTGCCCTGCATACTGCCAAGCTCAGGTTAGTTGGCCTTAGCAGCCCTCCACCTACACGTCATGCCACTTCACAGCCACGTGCGGGTATGTCCACTGGCAGCAGAACATGTCTGCCACTAAACTCTGGGTTTCAAGTGGAAACACTCATTTTGGAAAGATTGTCATGCGACTTTAACTAGGCGGCCCTCCCGTAGCCCCATCATTAAGGGCAGATCTGTCTAATCGGCAGGACGATTAGATACAGAGAAATGTGAAATGCCTACCTCTTCCACGAAAAGGTTTAGCTGGAGGAAAAAGAAAAAAAAAGAAAACCTGCAGAGGCTGGAGTGGGGTGAGCTGTTAATGAATCTGGCATTAAGAGATTTGTGTGAACCCGAGGGAGGTGGCTGAATTCCCAGATTTGATTCAGCCCGTTCTGGGAAGCTGTGGGGTATCTTCTCAGAGGTCAGTGGCAGTTAAGTTAAAATGTCCAACTGCTCGTTATCCCCACCAACTGAACCACTTTCCCCGGCGTATTTCGGGAAGCAGACAATAGGCCCACGTTGGGTGCATTAGTCCAGTCCTAGCTGTCTAAGACATCGTCTATAATTCAGACCCCACCTCTTCTTCCGCCCAGCCTCAGAATGCATATGGGCCCAGGTTCCTCTCGTTCTAAAGGCCAATCCAGTAGCAGTTCCAAATGCGTATTAGTTGTACCACACACGCCTATGGCTTTCTTTACGTTCACAGGTAGTTCAGTGTTACTGAGGCGAGGCAAAGCTGGTTTCCTTGGAAAGAAACAAGACGGCTTTTGATTCATATGAAAACAGGTTCAGAAGGGACTGGTACAACTCACATAGGAACCAGAGCTCAGAGTGAGGCTGCTCAGCTAGGTCAAAGCTGTGGGGTCTTTGCGGCAGCTGGACTTAAAGAAAAAGAAGATTCTAAAAGTTATATTTTACCGACTTTACCCACATTAGCGGAAGATGGACACAAGCATAGAACTTTCCTTTATAGAACAGAGAATTTGTAGCTCATAACTTGTACAAGATCACAAAACTAAAGGCAAGATGAAACATTTCCTGGGATCTGTGCCATGGTGAAGGAATGAGGGGCAGCTGGCGGCTGACCGTAGACATGAGAGAGGAGAACAGTAGCTGAATACCTGGGTGGGAACAACAGCAAATCACCCGACTCTACCCTTCCGCAGCCGGGAAGGTTTCATCCTAACCTGTCTGCAACAATTCCTTTTTAAGGGTGTTTTTGAAGACATCAGCCTTTCGGGTCAGGAGACTTGGGGAAGTGGGTTAGGAATGCTATGTTCTAAAGGACATCAAAGACACAGTAATTTGCACAAACATATTGGCAATGGATGGCCAGGTAGCAAGGACAGACAGCTGCCACTGCGTTGGCCATATGGTCACTGCCACTTGAGTTCTGAGAAATCGCTAGCTATGAGTGCACTATAGAGTGTATTTGTACATACTTAGATGATGTAGGTCAGTCACTCAAAATGGCCTCGATGCAGTCAAGAGACACAGTAAACACAAAACGTACATGGTTGTGTAGTACTGCGTGCTCTCTTATAGCAAGCCATTTTTATAGGTAGGGGTAGCTAGTACGGTAAACACATGAACCAGTAACATGCCTATGTATTGTCACCATAAGTAATATGTCCTGCACAGAGGTGTTTGTGCTGTACTTACCCAGGACCAGCAGCACAGTAGGTTTGTTTAACTAGCATTGCCACAAATACGCCAGCAATGTGAGATGTTGCATCCAGGAAGCTATATTGGCACTAGGTCATAGGCATTCTTTAGTTTCCTTGTAATATGATAGGGCTACTCTCCTGTATGGGGTCCATCATCAAAGTGAATAATCAATCATGTGACCTGTTGCTATAGTTCCTGAAGCCACTCTTTTTTGTTAGTGTGGATGTGTGTATATGTGGAATGTGTGTTGAGTTTTCTGGGTTTTGCTCACATGTAGCTGTTTCATGGGATGATCACTTCCAGTGTGGTGATGGTGCAATCATCACCACCACCAAGTGCAAGCAAAGTTGCAATGTAAAAATACATTAGTGTTTCATTTTGGTGAGGAAGTTTGCAAGGATATATGTATGAGTATGCACACTGTAACCACATCTTCTCTTTTAGGAGCCCTGGGGTTTGTTATGCAGGTGCAGAGAGAATATTTGTCTTTCCCTCACCAAGATTCATGTTTTAAATCCTTATTCTGAGTTTGGAAAATGGAGCTTTTCAAGGTACTTAGGTCATGAACACTGAACCCTATGAAAGGGACTGAAACTCAGGTCTCTTTCTGTTATGCAAATATACAAGGAGAAGTTGGCAGTCAACAAATGGAATAGAGCTTTCTCCAGAATACCACCATGCTGGCACCATTATCATGGGCTTTCAGCCTCAAGAACCATGGGTAATATAGCCCTGGAGTTGTAAGCATCTGTTTTTATAGGAATGAAAATGGTCCCCATAGGCTCACAGGGAGTGGCACTATTCGGAGGTGTGATCCTGTTTGAGTAGGCCTTGTTGGAGGAAGTGTGTCACTGGGGGTGAACTATGAAGTTTCTGATGCTCAAGTCAGGCCCAGTGTCACTTTCTCCTTCTGATGTCTTCGGATCCAGGTGCAGAACTCTCAGCTACTTCTTTAGCACCATCTCTGCCTGCATGCTGCCTTGCTTCCCACCATGATGACAATGGACTAAACCTCTGAACTGTAAACCATTCCCAATTAGATGTTTTCCTTTATAAGAGCTGCTGTTGTCATAGTGTCTCTTCACTGCAATAGAAACTAAGAACCCGAATGGACTAAGGGCCAGACTTGTATAAACGTTCCTAAATATCACCGAGTTTGGTTTAGTGTCACATTTGACTTTGTTGACAAGGACATTTTTTTCAAAAGTCATATTAAAACCACCTCTCTATATCTACATTTTCTATAAAGTTGTTACTATCTTCTACATAATTGATTTAAATTATCAAATAGGCTTCTTTTAGAATTTAACAGTGAGAGAATACAAGGCCTCTTTGTAGAACAAGTGAGCTTTTTTTTCTTTCTAGCAAACAGATACCAGTAACTCATTATCATGGCATGGTTTCTAGGAAGGACAGTATTATGTGTCAATTCTTTCTATTGATTCTTGGGTATTCTACTTATTCTTGAGTTTTTTTTCTGACATCCTGGTATTTTGAGGGATAATTATAGCCACTGTTTAAATTTTGCATATAAGTTAAGTATGATGCTATACAGTAATCTTAACACACAGAGGTTGAGACATGAGGCCAACCTGATCTACAGAGAAAATTCTGGGTCATCTAGGGCTACATAGCAAGTGAGAGCGTGTATGTGTCGTGTGTGTGTGTGTTTCTGAAAGCTGGAAGCAAGAAAATCAATAAAAAAGAGTAACTTAGTAATATATTAATATATTGTTTTTTATGAAAATCAATCCTTCTCTCTGAGCTTGTGTAAGCCATATGGCATGGCTGTTTGAGACACAAGTTCACCTTGATCTGTGCCTTTAGGTGATGTATGAGTGAAACTTGGATCTTTTAAAATTATTATTTTGTGGTGTGTGGATCAGAGCATCTGAATCCACAGAACACATCCTCCTGAGCCCCAGTGAATGAGTTATTATGGACCTTAATTCTGAATTGTTCTGGGAGACTATCTCTCTCGTGAAGGGCTTTTCCATAATCCAAGCAAAGCTACCTCACTGCCGTCTGCATAAAGCATGTGACACAGACAAAAACTTTAATTTTCTTCTTCCCTTCTTAATCTTGATTTTTGTATTCCTTTGACTTATTTCACGCTTGTCATTGAAGATAGGACATGTCAAATCCTTTATATAATGGAAAATGACTCTATACCCAGCTCTAACTGGAAAGTGAATAGCATATTTGTGTATATTCAGGCACTTGGCCTTTATTCTGCAAATATTTAGAATCTTAAGTTATTCAGTAGACACCGCTAACTACTAGGAATATTGGAAATCATGGCATCACTGCTGTGTTTGAGAGGGGCATCAAGCTGCCTGCTTTGGAGGTGGTAACAAGGAGACAAGCTCAGGCAATAGTGGTGATGAAGATGAAGTCCGAGTAGGTGCATTCGGAACCATATGCTCTATACCAAGATGGGCAGCCTTTGTCTGAAGGCTCAGACAGTTGCAAGAGAAAAGGAACTCCTCCAATCCCAAGGGTGTCCTTCAAGAATCCTGGAGACAAGACTTTTTAGGCTGGGTCAAATACATGTGTCAAAACTGTCAGATGCAGCTTCTATTCAAACACTCCAGACTGTGTGGGAGACAGTGAGAGGCTGGCGTCTGTACACTGGCCCTTCCATTTAAACTCAGCTGATATGGAGTTCTCGGCTTGCTTTTTGTGCTAAAAAGTACCAAGATGGACAGGAATTAGCATCATGCCTCTTCTTGGTTCTAAGGAAGTGCTAATGAGCAGTAGCTCTACTAAAGGTATAAAAGACGGGTGAGGTTCCTGAAGGCTCAGTGACAGCCCAGACCTGCCTAGATACACTGTCCATAATGCCACCTCACGTCCCCAGTTCCCCTCCCAGCATCTTCACAGGCAGTGAAAGCCTTGCTTGTAGAAGGATGCTGTCCCGAGGCAAATGGTGACCGCTGAATTTATTTGCATTGATTGTGTAAGGCAACTGTACTGAGCCTTTGCAACCACACTAAGTGTTTCGTATACGCTACTTTACTTAATCTTTGTAATGGCCTGCTGAGCTGGGGACCACCACGAGCATCATTTTCAGGTGAGGAAGCCAAAGACTCTGCTGATTCCATGTTTTACACAGCCGTGGGGGAAATTTCTGTCTAGATTAGATAGCTGATGCGAAGTGGCCTTTGTACAGTTATGGAAGAATACTTAATGTCACAAAGCCAGCAAGGCCAAGTTGGGACAAGAACCACGGGACTAATTTTCAGAACACAATGTTTCCTCTGCTAGTTCTCAATATCAGGGCTCTGATGGAGTGACAAGAGGACAGGTAGGGTAGTTTTATTTATTTGTTTGTTTATGTTGAAGAGGACATGCAAAAAAAAAAAGGTGAAGAGCTGGGGAGGCTCTATTAGTAGGTACAGCAAAATAGATCACATTTATGTTGGTCCCAAAATGATTTGTTGGCTGCCTCGTTTTCACTTAGTATTCATATGACCTTGAGTCTGAGACTGCTTTAGTATATTACTAAGACACAATTGTATTAAATGCCACAATGGTGGTGAGCTACTGTTGTGGGATAGTCTTTGTGTACACTGTGAAGGTGTGTCTCTGCCTAAGGCAAATTCTGATTGGTTGAATAAAGAGATGCAGAGACCCACAACTAAACATTAGGTAAAGTTTGGGAATCCTGTGGAGGAGTAGGAGGAGGAGGAGGACGAGGAGGACGACGAGGAGGAGAGAGGTGTGTGGGAACCAGAGGGGTCAAGGACACCACATGATAGTTCACAGGTTCCATTAACCTGGGTTCATAGAGCTTTTCAGAGCCTGAACCTACAACCAGGGAGCCTGCATAGGACTGACCTAGGCAATCTGCATATATGTCACAGTTGTGCAGTTTGGTCCTCTTATGGGACTCCTTACAGCAGGAACAGGGGCTGTCTCCAACTCATTTACTTCTCATCTTGGGTTGCCTTGCTCAGCCTTGATTCATGGGGAGGTACTTAGTCTTCCTGCAACTTGATATGCTGTGTTTTATTGATACTCATAGGAGAACTGCCCTTTCTTGGATGGGGACCAAAGAGGTGGGTGGGGGGGGAGAATTGGGGAGAGGGACTGTGAGGGGAGGATGGGGGAGGGAGGCTACTGCCTGGATGTAAAATAAGTAGATAAGTAGATGAATTAAAAAAAAAAAAGAGGCCGGGCCGTGGTGGCGCACGCCTTTAATCCCAGCACTCAGGAGGCAGAGGCAGGCGGATCTCTGTGAGTTCGAGACCAGCCTGGTCTACAAGAGCTAGTTCCAGGACAGGCTCCAAAACCACAGAGAAACCCTGTCTCGAAAAACCAAAACAAAACAAAACAAAACAAAACAAAACAAAAAAAAGAATGGTCAATAACATCAGAGGATGGGGGGGGGGACTTCCAGGGAGAGGGAGGAACTCAGGGAAAATCTGAGGCACTCGAGAGTCTCCAGTCAGACACAGAGGGAATCGGATGTAGAGAATGGAGGAAAAGTAAGTCATGGCAGCATGTAGACTAAAAGAAATGGGTTCATTTCCGTTTATTTAAGTTTAATTTAAGTCAATAAGGACTAGTTGGGAACAAACGTAAGCTAAGGTCAAGCTTTCATAATTAGTAAGTCTCTTTGTCATTAGTTTGTGGCTGGCAGTCCAAAGAAGTCAGACAGGAAAGCCTTGCTAAAAGCCACCTCAAAGCATGGTGCCAGGTAATGACAGTGACAAGGAGGGCTCCAGATAGCTGGAGAGGGGGTGGTAGGAGAAAGAAGAGGCTGCATTCTGTCTTCCTACTTCCTGCCTCTGTCCGTGGCCTGCCTTAAGGAGCTGCTCAGGGCACTGCACTAGTTAGGCGCATAAGGCCTCCAGCATTCTCTCACTGTCAAAGGGATGGGGTCTGTAGAGCTATTCACTGCTCACAGAAGAGTCCCTTGGAAGTTCCCATAAGTGGTTCCTTAGTGGCCAGCCAGGGCCATTCCTCACAACACCAGACACAGCACATGGACCATCCACTGAAAGTTAGGGGGAGAGGGCAGGCTGTGAGATTTATATCAGGTAAATGTAGCCAAAAGTATCCATCACCACCAGATGCATGGCGAGTCTGAGCACACTTGGGGTTTGAATCACAGATCAATAGCTATCCTTTCTTCTCCATTACTCACTGTGTGCACACTGAAGATGGACACCATGACCAGAAAAATGAGGGGTAAATTAAGTCTATCTTCTACTGATTATGGATGCTCACACCAGAAATGATGGAAAGCCTTAAGCAGCATCTCTGACAATCCAGCCTGGGTGTCTCCCTGAGTCTGCTCCAGGATGTGGGATAATGACCATCCCAGCACACTTCAGTGTTGGCAGAAGCCACTGGCTTCACCTGCAGCAAACAAGTGGCTTCATACATTCTGATGCCAAAGAGTCCAGCGATGCCATATACCTAGAGATTCTCCAGGATCTCAACTTTTAGAATTTCTGGTCCGTTTTCAATTAGGAACACTCCCATTCTACCACCACAGCTTTTTAGAATCCTCTCTGTTGGAGGACTTTGAGGTCTTGTTTGCACTCCTGCCTTTCTTTATGCGAGGGTGTCTGTTCCAGGGAAGGCAGCTTTGTTCAAATTAGTGCTTGGAGTCTGGCATCCTCACAGCTCAGGGACTGAGATGGACTTAGAGGTGGATTTATGTAGGAGAAAGACTCCTTTCCTGATTGAGGGTTTTGCTTTATGGGCCAATGGGAGTTTTTCTTCTTTAATTCCCCCCTTTTTTCCCTATTCCATAGCTGTCCTCTGCAGCTCAGCAGGCTTTCCTTCCTCCCCTTCCTCCTACTTGATGTCCCACTTCTCTGTCTCACCACCTGCTCACGTGCCTCCCGAGAGAACTGTAGGAAGGGTATGGTTGGCAGTGCTTGGAGCAACAGGGTCAAGCCAAACACACCTGTGAAGAGCTCTCTTAGATACGAGAAGCAGGACAATGGTGGCACTAGTGGCAACAGTGGCAGATAGAGAAGTGGCACCCTCCGCCCTTCAGATGGCTGACACTATGTAACAGGAACTTGTCCCACTGTATTCCTAATTCTACACTTTATGTAAATGAGCAGCAGGATGCTTAGAGAAATGACAGCTTGTCCAAATCCGTAGAGAAGTGACATAACAAGACTTAGTAATACAGCTATTTAGACATTAACAAAGAATCTGCCACCTAAGTTGGCTTCTTCCTTTATTCAGGGAGTAAGTCCGGGTCCAACGGAATGCACAGATAAGTAAGGTGAAGGGTGGAAGCAGAGATCAATGGAGAACTGGCATGCTTTCTTCTTGCAAATTGGAATTTCTCATCTTCTCATGTTCTCTTTCCTCTCCAATAAATCCACAAAAGTGAATAGATCAATAGATGTTGAGTAAACTTCACTGCAAACTATGAAGTCACAAACCATTAGTGTCTGGTTCTCACCAGCTTCCCACATAGGCATTGCTTTGCCCTTTCTCATAGCTACTGAAGGGGTAAAATCCTTTGTGAGGGAGGTGCCCATCTTGGTCAGTCTTTGTTCCTGAGAACTTAGGGCATCAGAGATCAGCACTTAGCAGGTTCTAGATAAATATGGAATGAATTCGTCATACCAGCACACTGAAGACCATAACTGCCTTAGCTGTTTAATTGAGATGCTCTCAACTCAAATATCTCTCCTTTCCTTGACCAGGACCAACTGTGGTCCATCATTACTCTAAGATGTTGCCGATCATAGAGCATGACTCCTCTTTCTTTTCAATAGAGGGACTAGAAGAAAATGCTGTCATCAAGACCATTAAAGCTCACTCCCCTCCATAATAGAACAATTTCAGATCAAGAAGAGACAGGAAGAGATAGATTTGCATCGATGTTTCCAGGGACTGTGTGAGATTATTCAGAAGGAACAGGGGATGAAGATGGAAAGAGAA
This sequence comes from Chionomys nivalis, assembly GCF_950005125.1. NCBI lineage: Eukaryota > Metazoa > Chordata > Mammalia > Rodentia > Cricetidae > Chionomys > Chionomys nivalis. Next base: position 47,943,977 of record NC_080092.1, read on the forward strand.
GCTAATCTTTATCTGTTAGACGATGTGCACAGTAATTTCCTACCTGCATAATAAAAGATGATTAAAAGTAAAATAAAAAATTAAGAATACTATAAATTAACCCTGTAGGAAGCTATGAGGTGGATTCCAACTCAAATTTAGGGACACAAGACCTAGCTAATGAGGCAGGAGATGACACTTGGGATTTACTGGACTACTTAACTTGAGTAACATTGTCACACAATTTAGTACGTAGTAGATCAAGAAATCAGCTTGGATATCCCAGGTGCCAGTCTACTCAATGTTTTAAAGACGTCATTTGTTTTTAAGTTTCCACCAATGACAGATATAACTCTCCACCCAAAATTTCTAGTACCTTCCATCGTGTTTTGAGGAAGAGATGACTAGCCCATCTTCTCGTTTTCAGCCTGGAAGGCCTGGCCAGGGCAGGGTGTGGCTCAGAGCTTCACAGATTCTTGCCCTCCACTCTTGAGTAGAGGTGTCTCTGCAGTTCTACACCAGGCAATGTTGGTGATTCACGTGGGTTTCTCGGGTCCCATGATGGCTTTTGGCACCGTTAGAGAGTGTGCTTTTGCCTCCATTGGACATACTGGATTCTTTCCTTTGAGAGATTTTTCTGGGGTAAAAACATGGAACTCAGCAATCCTCAGCCAGATGAGATCAGCTCTCAGGACTTTATTTGCTCTCTTTCTGGATCCACTTTCTGGAGATGTGAGACGGATCAGGTGCACACACACCCTCGCCTCAGTTAAGCTCAACCATCCCATGCTCCTGCTACATGACTTCTGCCCTGTGTCTCTAAATGTGAGTTACACCCTAGCTGCTTATGGAGAAGTCTTCCACTCTGGTTGCTGAAGATCTCACTCAGCAGTCCATCTCTCCATCTGGAGTGTTTCCCACAGAACAGAGAAACATTTCACCACCTGTACCTAAGGTGAAAAGAAATGTAACATATTCCTGCAAAAACAATGCTGATAATACAGTAAAAATGCCAGGTGGTGGTCACCCACGGTGGCATCCCACCTGCTTGCACACAGCAGAATGGTCTTTGCCCTGTGACCCCCCTCCTAAGTAGTGTTTCTTTCCTCTTTTAGTCTGGAAGGGGCTCCAAGAAGTTTCAGGCAATAGGAGCCAAGACAGGTAGACACTACCTAACTTTCCACCCTTCGAGCTGTGCTGTTCTGTGCACATCACAGAGGTTGAAGCTTGATAGGGCCTTAGCATAACTCTCTCCAATTACTTTTCTCTTTCTTTCTCTCTCATTTTCCTGTCCTCCACCATTACTTTCTTCATATACTGTCACTGCACCACGACCCAAGTCCCTCTCTCATGTTATACTCTCAGGGGAATAAAGAGAGATGCTATTTAGAAACCCAGATGCCATACACAAAAGGCAAATGATTCCCCCCCATCTCTGGCCTTCTGACTTTAGTTAGAAGTTGGCCATACTGTGAAAAGCCATTCAATTTTGCTCTTCAGAAGTGTGAAATAGAAGATTTGCTAAACTATCAAACCAAAGAAATCACTCATGACTAATTTCTAGCATTGGGATTCATTCACATACCAATACACTCAACAACTACATCTCAGCATCGGCTGTGATAAACTCCCAAGATACAGAGGAACCCAGGATAGACAGAGTCCCTGTTACCATGGAGCTGAGAGCCTGGCAGTATAAGCAGACATTAAGTAGTTAAGTAGAGCAGTGTAAGCACAACCAAGGAGAAATCTAGGTGAAAGGGAATGATGTCTGATGATTGGGATTGCTGTGCAATAAATAAATGTATTATAAATAAGTCACCAGTGGACATTACAAGAAAATGGGATAGTCAGACAGTGTGTTATGGAAAACCACGTGCATAGGAATAAAGTTTCAGATTAGTGACTATATTCTTCTGCTTGGGTTATCATAACAAAATACTCTATAGTGGGTTGTTTAAATGCCAACCATTTATTTCTATCCATTACCGAGGCCATGAGATTCAAGATGGAGTTATCACAAAGTAGGCTTCCTTGTGAGCCTTCTTCGGGACTGTGTTGCCCTTACTATCTTGCTGTGAACTCATAAAACCTCTTCTCTATGTGTGTGAAGGGAGGGGAAGGAGGAGGAGAGCAGAGGGAGGGAAAGGAAGGGAAAGAGATGGAACATCGGGTATCTGCTCTTATAATGACGGTTATATGCCATCATGCAGACCTTGCCTCACAGTTCCTTTTCCAGTAGTAGCTCTCTGGGAGTGTGGCCTCCAACACAGGAATTTGGGGACACACTGTCCATAACAATTGCCTCTTTCAACAACCTTTAATTGTGTTTCTATCTCCAAAATCGGTGGAAAATGTCAGGGTAGAAAGGGTGCCCTTTGTTCTCCTTTGCCTTGAATAATTTCTTTGCACTTCAGATTCAAAGGTCATTTAAATATACTGGGTAAGTAGGGACTAGGCTGTTGATTGGATTTAAAAATTTGTAAAATGTGAGAAAAAATGCTACTGAGGTAGCAGTGTAAAACAAACAAACAAACAAACAAATAAAAATGATCAATTTTATTTTAGTTTTGTGGAACATTGAGAAAAACTAGTTGTGACATAAGGAACAATGGAAGGAAACTAAAAATGAGTTTGAACCTAACTATACCTCTTGCTTATGCTGAGAGGCAAGGGGATGCCTCGGAAGGGACTTGTAGAAGGATTTATTTGAGTTCAGGCTACCCACTTGCGTGGGTGTTAGACGTCACTGCTCCACCAAGGAGTGCTAAGTGTGTGAGCACCAGGAAAGAAACTCTGAGTCCATGTGTCTGGACCCAACTGATTGGACAAAAGAATTCCCCAGCAAGGAATTGTTTGCATGAAGAATTCTTGAATGCTGGGAGCGAAGCAGTGACTTTGGCCCCAAATACCCAGGTTCTCCTTTTTGGTAATGACATCTTGATTTCCTTCTAAGCCACAGTTTCTTTCCTATTTGGTTTCTGGTGTTCAAACTCATTTTCTCTTTTCTCCAGTTGTTCCTTGTGTCGCAACTACTTTTTTACAATGTACCACAGAAGCTAAAATAAATTTGTGTGTGTGTCTCTGTGTGTGTTTGCTTTTTTTTTTCCTGCTACCTAGGTAGCATTTTCTCTCATGTTTTAAAATTTTTCTAATCCAATAGGCAGCATGACCAATAAAGGTCCATAGGATGACCTCTTGGGACTTGGCAACCTGGAGTCAGCAAATACAGACAAAAGAAGCTGAAGGTCATTTAATCCAAGAAGGATACCCTTTGAGATGCGATCTTTAGAATGCCCAGAGTTTCAGCGCTTTATTTTCCTTCTCAAAGTCTTTCTGAATATAAAGTGTATGTGTGTGTGTGTGTGTGTGTGTGTGTGTGTGTGTGTGAGAGAGAGAGAGAGAGAGAGAGAGAGAGAGAGAGAGAGAGAGAGAGAGAGAGAATATGTGTACACATATATCCACATGTAATGGAGCTTTGTTGAGATGCAAATTCACATGTCGTTCTGCCATTTGAAGTATAAATGGCTTTCGGGAGAGTTACAGAGCCATGCACTTGTCATTATAATCAGTTACAGAACATCTTCAAGTCCCTCAAAAAGAAACTGCGCCGAGCACCATACTTTTCCATTTCCTGCGGCCATCCATTGCACAGCACCTTGTTTCCTTTGGGCTCCTTCACACAGAGTGTGTGCCTCTCTGGACACTGCCCAGGAATGGTCTTGTGTGTTACAGGGCCGTTGGATTTTACACCATGTGTTTGTCCCAGTCTGTAGGCCAGGCTTCCTTCCTCTTCTGACTCCATGGTGCTCTATAGAATACTATGGAGCAAATGCGTTTTATTTTCCATTAACAGGTAGACAAGTCTTCGGACTGCTTCTCTCGTTTTTATAAGTCACGGAATGGCTTCTCAGTAAATTCCTCTTTACTTGCATTAGGCAGGCTGTTTCCATTGCTTAAAGGGAAAAATCTGTAATAGATCAAGCTTTCTCCACAACTATCCATATGAATGTGTGTCAGGTTCAATGAGTCTAGGATTCAGAGCCCAGCCCCGAACTTCATTCAGCCTTAACCTTTCTTTTTACAAATTTCAGGGATTCAGGCTTAGCATAAACATTGGTACAACAGACCAAAATTTAGGCCTACCAGAATGGCTTGAGTGTCTACTGTTCTGTTCTCACTCTCTCAGAGGGCTCTACCTACCTCAAAGGCAATATTCCCGACCAATAGCAGAATCCATCATAAGTAGAAACACTAAGACAGAATGTTATTTTTTTTAGCTCCTTCTCAATAATAATTTGCCCATCACTACCTCTTTTATAACCACTCTTCCAAAGCCTTGTAACTTTCAGTATCATGCTTATACAATTCTTCCATTAAATATGGATCTTTTTATTCCCTTCTACAAGCCCATTATCTGTATAGGCTTCTATTGTACTTCAAAGTCATTCTATTAGTGGCAGGGCATGTGACCTCAGCTTGTTACATCTGCAAAATGGGTGTGTGGGAGTGTTTGGACAAGTCAGTGAGCTTTCCATTTTATTTAGCTACATAACCAGCTCTTCAAAAGTTCTTGTAAGCGGAAGCTCCAAACACAGGGGGGCTGATTGAAGAAGAGCTGTCCTCTTCATTTTAAACTTGGGATAGCTAGTCTACCTTGGGAGGTTTTGCCACAGCTTCTACTCCATGCTCCAGAGCAGAGGTTCTCAACGTGTGGGTCATGGCTCCTTTGAGTTTCGAATGAACCTTTTACAGGGTGGGGAGAATGTAGCTTTAGGGGCAGAAAAACCTAAGCTGCAGTTTGAGGACTCCATCTTTCCTTTGTTATAGTGAGCAAAATGTTGGAGTCTATGACCTTCAGTTCTGTCATCTGGGAAATGAGGACATCACAGATTCTCTGGGACATCTAATAGCAATGCATGTATACAACAAGGCACCCACAAATATTAGTTCTCCTTCCTTTTCCTGCTAAGTATCTTATTGCAGGTGAATATTTTGATTTATAGTTTGAGTTAAGTTCTCTCTGTAGCTGAGGTTGGCCTAGAACTTGTTATGTATCCTGGGAAAGTCACAGAAAACCTTTTGTCTCCGACTCTCAAGCACCTGGTTAGCAGGTAATTACAATGACAGTCCCTTTCAACCTGGAGGCTAGATGCTGATAATGAGTTCACTGGGTTTTGTTTTCCAAGTCCCACAAGGGGTATTTGTAGCTTGATGAGCAAAGTTCAATTGAACAGGCTTTGGATACTGTGGGGTAAAGCCCTGCAAATAGTTCCCAGGATTTCCACTCCCTAATACTAACACTGATGTGGGATTTCCTCATTTCGACTGCTGCCTATACCTAGAGATGAGGCTTCCAAATCAGTCATAAGACACTGGGATCTCCATCTCTCTGCTGCTGTCCCTTCCTCGCCTTACTGAAGTTCTTCTATTCAAAGACAGTTTATTGTGTTGGTAAAAATCACAGATTCTGGAGTTTGGTGTGGTACCATATATGAAGGTATATTCTTTGGGGGGAAGTTATCCTACCTTGCTGTAGAATATTAGTTTAAGATGTGTTACATTCATTTATGTTGTGGAAGATTCATTTAACGATGCAAAGGTGTGTTGCATTCTTTTATATTGCATTTGTTGAACTCTGTGAAGCTGTTTTGCTTTGCCTGTCTAAAACACCTGATTTTTCTAATAAAGAGCCGACCTGCCATAGCTAGTTGGGAGTGAGAAATAGGTGGGACTGGCAGGCAGAGGAATAAATAGGAGGAGAAATCTAGGGAAGATAGCAAGGAGTGAGAAAATCAGAAGGAGCGAAGGACACCAGGGGTCAGCCACCCAGCCACACCCAGACAGCCATGAATTACAGAAAGCTGGCTAAAAACAAGCCAAGCTAAGGCTGGATATTCATAAGTAAGAATAAGCCTCTGTATATTTACCTGGGAGTTTGGTGGCAGGCCCTCAAAAAGTAAAATAAAGAACCAACTTCTTTATTTTCTACTTCTCTGGACTGGAACCTTCTTCTGTATTGTTAGGAAATAACTATCACTTGGGAGTGTGGATGTGCGAAGGTCAAATGAGCAGACCTAGTGCATAGCCTAGGACAGAGCCTTTGCCTGACCTGGGGCTCTGTGGGTGCTAAGCACCATTTATCTTAGACTCAGGCTTCACATTATAGGCAGTGTATGGGGTGCATCCGTACATCTCCATGTTGTTCTGGTCTCATCAAATGAGCGCAGTCTGAATTAATAAAACTAGGACAGCCAGACCCATAGATGGTCACAAATTCAGCTTTTGCCTCCATCCATAAATGCTTGCTGTATTTAAGGGTGAGAAGTTTTTTTTCTTCCTTTATGAGTAGATTTGGGGGTTTTTGTCCTTTTCATTTTACGCTAGCCTTTACAGGCCACTCAGTTCTGATGGGAAGAAAGTCCTTTAGCACAGTCCATAAAACTTACATAATTAACACAAAAAACCTGATATCATGAACACAACCCACAAGAGGCAAAGCCACACAGTAAATATCTCTTAAGTGAATGGATGGGTTTATTAACTTGAGGATGTTTTTCCACAAACAGCTAGGATCTGTGGTAGAACAGGGCTTGGGAAAGCAACACTGGGGGTATGTGCGTGTGTGTGTGGGGGGGGGAACTTGTGATGAGGGCCACCGCAATAAGGCTGTAGGGAACAGGAGCTGAAAGAGAAAGGCATAAGAAAGAGGGTCTGCTGGGTGTCTAATTAAAAGGCAAACAGATAATAACTTTAAGAAACTTTTATAATGTCCTCTGGGCTCCTGTGTGCATCCACAATTTACATTAATGGCTGATGCTGAGTTGTTTGGGTTATGTCTTTTCAGCCTGGGCAGTGGTTAACAGGAAGTTGCATGTAAATTTTGTTCTTTGGGGGACAAAGAGGATGAGGAAGGGGAGTTAGAGCAAATAAGGTGAGGCAGAAGATCTAGAACAGCTGAATCAGTGGTGGAGGCTAGAGGAGCAGGGAAATGGTTCCCTAATGCTTCCTCGTCCCCCGTCTGTTAACGATCCCCACTTCCTGAATTATTTAACTCTATGGGAATCATATCTGGCAAATATTTACTGCTCACTATTATGTAAACATCTATGTTATTTTAAATGCATTACAACATTTATTTAGATTTATTGTGTTTTGAGAGTGGTTCAGAAATAAATGTAATTTTCTCTTGCAGTTCTGCAATGAGAAATGACTTACAGAATCTCGTGTTCTATTTCTGGCAGAGGTGCCGTGGGCACAGTTGATGCTTGCCTTATGCAGCACCGTCTCTGCGGGTCTCCTCTGTGACAGCAAGATTTTTGCTCCACTGTCCACAAATCTCTATAAGCCCATCTTAAACCCAATACCTTTCGTTTTCACTATTTGAAAAGAACAATATGCCCCACCCTTCTCATGATCGTATCTTTCATTCCCATTAGAACTGAACTCGACTGATGCTTCAGCATCTCTCAAGATAAACAGGCCCTGTGTGCCTGTGTGTTCTGCTGGCATTGAGGCTAAGGTATGCCTGCCATTACTTGAGTCCTTTCTGTGCTTAAAATGCCCCTCACTAAAACTGTAAGATCTCTCAATCACCTCCAATACATCTTTCATTCTGTATAAACTAAAAATAAATTTCTGAAGCTGTCCTTACTGGGACTCCATTCTGTAGTTGTGCAGTGTGGTGGACATTTGTCACCCAACAGCCATTCATTCCCCAACTGGCATCCACATCTTATTTTTTCTCTGGGGGAAAATTTGTTTTTCCATACTCCTTGGCTACATGGCTGAGATAAGCTGTGCTCTGCTTTAGTACCCAAAGGCCCATGTATGAAAAGCTTGGGCCCCAGGGTAGTGTTGCTGGGAAGTGCTGCCTATGAGAGGCCTTTAGTCATTAGAGGTCTGATTCCTAAAGAGGATTATGGTCCCAGCAGTCATTTTATTTGCTTTGTAGCCTGTGATGCCAACAGTTGATCTCTGGCATTTACCATGCCATAGCACCTAAAGTTTGGGATTAACCAATCTTAGACTGGAGCTTCCAAACTTGGGAGCCAAAATCAACCTTATCTATTTATGATTGTAATTTCTGCCTTACACACGCTATGTTCTCCCTGGGAGCATGGGCAAAGCTCACGCTGATTGGTGCATAACCTGCCTTTGTCTATGGTGAGTGGCACTACGGTGGCCTGAGGACTCTGGCACAGCTAATGAGACACAATGAGTGGTTCACTGAGACTTTATTGAAAGAAACTTTGCTTTTCTTACTGTGCAGAAAACCCCCAGAGGATTTGGGGGCTGGAGTGGCACCACCATCTGGATAACCACATGGTGGAGAAGAAAGTCGCCGTGCCTGAATGCACAGCAGAAATAAAGAATTAAGATACCTGGAGCTCAGAGTAGTGTTTCAGAACCCTAAAGCTCACAGTGCTTAAAGCCGGACCAAGTCCTGAGGTTTTCAGCTTGCAAAACACAGAACTACACCACCTTAATTAAGAGAATCTGAAAGAATTTTCTGTCACTTGAAGCAAAGGGAATCTTTACTAACATATCTGTGAGAAGATTCTTTTGTGGCTGGCTATGTAGCTATCTGAAAACTCAGGGGACAGGAAAAGTAGTGCAAAGGAACGAGTCTTTCTGATTATCCTGGTCCCAATAATTGCAAGACAAGGGAGCTGAGAGTCTAAGAGGGTTGTTAGTACCTCTATTCATATATTTGTTGGGGTCAGAGGTAGGGACATGGTCTATGCTGGACATCCAGTCTCTTGTCACCTCTTTCTATCCAGACTAGAATGGATTCTCCTTTTCCATAAAGGTGAGGGCTTTCAGGTCTCCTTTCCCATTGTTCACAAGTACCAACCCTACTGGGTAACCTCCCTCCATAGCCTCTCTTTCATTCTTTCAATTTGGTGTAGATTTACTTCTTTAATTACTTTGTTTTAAAGATGTCAAGCACACATAAAACACAAGCAAAATCATGGGCACTACATGCCTTCATTTAAATTTAACAACTGCTTATATTTCTTATATTCCCCCAAATCTTCCTTTTATATTAAAAATAGTAATAGAAGTAACACCCCAAACCTAACTAACTGTCTTTCCCATGCTTTCCACATGATTCCCACCTTACCCAGTAGTGACTATGGCTCAGCAGTTAAGAGCACTGTCTGCTCTTCCAATGATCCCTAGTTCGATTCCCAGCAACCACATGGTGGCTTCCAACATGTAATGTGATCTGGTGCCCTCTTGAGGAAGAGACCTGGTCAGTTGTCCTCATCAACTTAGACCATGAAACCCAATATGGACAAGTTCAACAGAACCGCCATATCTGGACTGCCCATGCGTGCTTCAGCATTGCCAGAGCAACGGTTTCAATGTTAAAAACTACTGCCTTAAATGTGATGGTGTTTTTCCTACCACTGTTTTGTATATTTAGTACTTGAAGAATGTGTGCTTTGGCGTGGAGCTTTATGACTTTCCAACATTATCACAGGGCACATCCTGTTTGGAGCTTACTTTTCTCACTCCGTGCTGTGTCTCAGGATTCGTAGAGCCTGGGTGATAGTTTAGCTGGCTACAGACTGCTAGAATGGTGGTCTTTCTTAGTGGCTCAGCGCTGTACCATCTGGCAATGCTGAGCATGTTGAGAAGCCAGCTGCTGCTTCAAGTTCTTTCCCAGGCAAGGACCTTCTATCTACTTTAGAATACAAACGTGATGGCAAGGGTGGATTGTTTGAAGTATTTAAATATTCTGGGTCACTCTTTCACTCCAGTGGAGTTATCAATCTTCTTGAATCTGTAGATTTGTCAGTGTTGGGCATACTGTTATCTATACAGCATTGCTGCTCTCTTGTTCTTACACCAATACGTCCTGGGAGTGCTGCTGGATGCCTACGATTCCATGCTTCTTAGCTTCACCCAGTCTTTATGTATTATCACCTCTCTGCAGTTTTGTTTCCTCGAGTTTATTTTCCGACTCACTGGTTCTCTCTTAGGAGATATTTAAACTATTAATTCATCTGCTCATTAGGGTTCTGTTGGCTGCTTTTTTTTTTTCAAATTGAAAAACTGTATTCTGTGCTTTCCCACAGTTGCCTTTTCTGTGTTTAATAAGGTCTCAATCTTTCTTTATTGACTTAAATACCTTTGTTTATTGTATTTTCAATCCACTGCTCACATTGCTCCTCACACACTTCATTTTCAAGTTCCAGAAGTCTAACTGCCATGAGATGTTCTTGACCTATGGTTGACAGGTATTCTCCTTACTTCAGACATCCCATGGCTTCCCTTTAGAGTACATTTCCGATTTCAGTGCTGCTATGCAGCCTAGGAGCATACCCCTCGGAGAATCAATTTTTATGATGGATTTTAAAATAGAGTTTCACTTCATGGTTCCCCACACCTCTCTAGAAATACAAAATTAGACTTCAAACCTTTAGGGCCTGTTTCCTCCTTAAACTGTGTGTCCTGTAATAACAGGCGCGGTACCAGGTTCTGTGTGGGTATCACAGGACAGAACTATGTCACAGTACTGTTCCCGGCAATTCATTTCATTACCAAGAAAATCTTTCATTTTATTCTTTGTAACTCCGGGTGCTGGAGTGTGGTTTAGTCGTTAGTAACATCTTTAGAAAAGGAATATATATTTTGCACAGGTGCTTCAAGGAGAGAGACACGTTTTGATCTTTAGGTGCTGTTTGCTTCAGAGGCCCATGCTCTCTCGCTTAGAGAACTGAGAAAACGTGAAAACGTTCTGGAGACATTTTCCTCACATACCCTCTGTGAGGCAGAACTAGGCTGGGATGGGGCGGTGGGCACAGAGAGGCAGCCTCGGAACTGACAGACAAGGTGTTCTGCACTAACATGGTGCTTTCATCCCAAGGTAAGAGGATTTAAAATGTTTACAAGTAAAAAAAAATTAATTTATGGGGCTAACTTAGCAAAAGAAATAAATTAATGAAGCAGAGAAGGCTGGGGAAGGGGAGGGACATGGGAGAGGAGAATGGAAAGAAGGAAGGAAGAGAGGAGAGGAGAGGAGAGGAGATTACTGTTCTCTAAGTCAATGTTAGTAGGTTCCCTCCTCTTTAGCTCTAAAACCCGCTGTTCAGCATTTGGACTAGACTGTGGCCAGGGGTCCCCAGAATCTGCCTGTCTATGCCTCAGGCTACAGGTTCTGGGGATTCGAACTCATGTCCTCATGCCTTCAACACATTTGCATCTTCCCAGTTTTTCCAGCTACAAGACAGTGGTCCTTCTACTTTTCAATCAGTGCTGATAGCCTGGGAAAGACCCTCAGCCCTCCACACTTCCACCTCATAGCCACAGTGCATCGTGGAGCCAAGCAGAAGCTAAGCGGCAGTGGTAAATAGAAATGACATACAACACAAGAGTTGAAGGGAGCCAGTGCCTAGGTCCATGTTTAAGCCTCAAAGTCCCTCGAAGCATATGACCCACTGTTTGCTTTGCATAATAAACTTAAACCGTGACTATTGCTGGGGCCCAGGACCCTCTCCCCACCTCTGTGCTGTTATTTCCTTTTTCCATTTTGCTGAACAAATTACCTTCCCCGGCGACGCTTCTGCTGAATCTGCAGGATGTGTCTGATAGTAATCTTCATTTTAAATTTAAAGCTCTCTAAAATTTCATTGTGAAAACAATGTTCTCCACATGGTGCTTTATCACCAGGAAAATGCTACATGGATACACATCCTCATAAAGCCTCAGACCAGGAGAGCCAGGAGAATATGCCCACGCTGATGTATGGGGGAGAGACAGCATTTAAAAGACTAGGCACACTCAGATGAGGACACGTGAAAGGATGCCAAGGTCCCGGGGACTTGGGATGAGTAGACAGGGACTCTGCCTTAGGAGTAATAAATTGCCCCCTACCCAAGAAATTCATTTAACCCACATGGTCCTGAAGGGGATCCCTAAGCGTCCTTCCTATGTAAGGAGCAATCCTGAGAAAGGTTGATGATAAAATTTTACCTCCTACTATGAAACAAAGGAAGGTCAGATACAACACAACCTGGTTGTCCTGGCAACCCGAATGTAGGCGGATAATCTAATCTTAGTCAGCCAACTGATCTCACCCAGGACTCTAAACACAGGGGCACAGGGAGATGATGCTACAGAGCATGGCTACTTACAAGTTGTCTGATCATTCCTCTTTGAGAGTCAGTGGTGTGGCCAGAAGTGGTGGCAACAGCAATGTCCAATTACATATTTCCGGTAGTGTGTGATATGTTGGATCTGCATCGCTTTATTACAACGCATTCATTGGATTTAGTATGATGTACTAGCATGCCCTGAGGAAATATAGCTTCCCTTTTCCTTCCTTCCTCACACCCTTTACTACCTGCAGTAGTGGGTTTTCTCATCCTTCTTTATGGCTGGGTAATATTTCATTGTGTATACAAAGCACATTTCTTTTATTCATCTGTTGCAGGCACGTATGATTTCATATCATAACCACTGTGACTAGTGAAGCAATAAATATGGGTGTGCAGCTATCTGCTTGATATACTGATTTCATTTCTTTGAATACATACTCAGGAATAAGATAGGTGGATTCTATGGTAGCCATATTTTGAATATTTAGCCGCTTTGTGAGGGTCTCTGATATTGGTATTTTTCTGTTTCAGAGTTGGTTTCTGTAGTTTCAACACCAAATCCCATTAGCTGAAGGTCTAGAATTCCCCTCATTAAAACCCATGTGACTTGCTTCGTGCAATGACCCTTTATACACATAGCTTTGTTGTCTTCTGAATAGACATCCCTGAGCTGGGGATACTTTACTAACCATGTTACATGGATGAGAACAAACAAGTACACAGAGATGAATAGTTGTCTGACTCGATAGGGGCCAGAGCTTGTGTTTTCTCTGTTTCCAACGTCACAGTGTCCGATTTCAAACTGAGATCATGACCTTGAACACACATTCACAGCTAATGGTAACTAAGTGCTGGGATTACGGTTCCAGGTCACTTGGGAAGAAGGTGGAAGCAATCTTAACTCTAGACCAGAGACATTCCATTATTTATACCCTCTCCTTCCAAAGGATTCCTTTAATTAAACCTGTATGCTGCCTGGTTTGGTGCTTATTTCTACACGTGATGTAAGTATAGAAATAAATCATTTATGAGCCATATTAAAAGTTCAAGAAATCTTAGCTCAGGGTTTTCAACACACACACACACACACACACACACACACACACACACACACACACACACACACAATGTCTCCAGCCCTTGCTTTAATCTCTAATGATCTGCTCAAGTTATAGCACCTACCAAAACAGCAACTGTGATTTAAACATCTCATATGTAAATTAATGATGATATTGGATAATATTTAATTATCTCAACAACCTGCACACTGTCTCAATGTTCTCTTCTCTGTTCCCATCTCGCCTGCCCTCTGCCCTTGTTGAGTCCGGTGATGTAATCACATTCCTTAACATTCTTGGCAAACTCTCTGACTCCTGGTCCAGGAGAAAGCGAGGCAAGCAGGGGAATGGGGAAAGAGGCAGAGAGGAATTAGTAGTGACCTGAGCAGGTAAAATGCAGTAAGAAGGACCTTATCTCCAAGAGTGAGAAGAACAAATCCGTTATGCATTCCCGAGTGTGACAGCGGAATTAGATGGATGAGGTTGTGGGGAGGTATTTCATTTCCCATCATCCCTTTCATTAAGCAAAATGATTAATAGCTTCAACCACGGGCATGCTCATGTCAACATAGAGGTGGAGATCTAGTTTTAGAACCAGGTACAAACTTATATTTAGATAACACTTCACAGTTTGCAAAGCAAGGTGGCTAGAGGAGTCAATCACTTCCTTTACATAGTTGGCCAAACATCTCTTCACCATCATAAGAAAGAAATAATTACATTCCAGTTTAACATGTGCTGTCTTTAGAGCGCACCAGAGAGGCAGGGACACTGGGCTCCTGTAACTGCCAGACGGTACCTGCTTGCTTAGAAGCTCCCAGTGAATCCTAGTGTTGAAAGTCAGAGGTAGTCTGCTTAGTCTGCTACGTGACTGAACCCAAATATCAAAGAAGGGAAGAATCTCGAGCCCCAGGAAATACTCCTCTCAGTCAACAAGATGGAGAATTTTAAGTGAGGACAATACTAGACACCTGAGTTTTTCACACAGACAATGAGAAACAAAAGGGTTCAAGGAATGTGACCAGAAACATAAAAAGCACTGTTTCGTGAGAAACTGGCACCCTGTACATTTCTGCCTCTTGTCCAAGCTGATGCCCAGCTCCTGCAGAACTGAAAATTCGCCGCACTTTCCCAGCTCTGAGTCTCAGGGACTCTTATGGGGTGAGAGCCATTGCTTCTCACTGTCGTTAAACAGTAGCACCAGGAATCAAGTTAAACGGACACAGAAAGAAAGATGGGCTAGATAAGGAAGGGAAAAGAGCAAAGAAGAAAGGAGGGCTGGTAGAGTAGACAACCTTTAAATCTGGTGAAAGGACCATGATGAAATCTTCATCTGCAAACCATCTTCTACACAGGTGGAATTCCAGCAGAGGAGAGACAGTACAAACCAGACCATCATTGCATACACCAAGCGAGCCCTAGAGTTCAAATAACAATGCAGAGCATAAAGAACCATGGCTTAGATGTCACACTTTATCACGGGGCCCTAGCATGCTTTCCTTGATTCTCCATGTGGAAGGTTTTTGCTTCTTTGTGAGTCCTGAGGCTTATAAAGGAGCCCAAAGGCCTGCTTACATGTGCCAGGTCAGAAGACGTCGGATGAGCATTTCTCACTTCTTGTCACCTTTGTCTTCAACTAGACAAAGCATCTTTTCAGCTCTCCTCTCACGTTACAGGAGGTTAGATTTACTAGGATGGGAGTCTACGTCCTAAATTATTGCTTCCCTGAGGCTCAGGCTCTCTCTAAGCCCAGAAGCTTCCTTCCTTCCCTGACCACAATGTCCACAGTAACTTGGCTCAGAAGACTGGCTTGCAACACCAGAAGGCTGTGTCTCCAAAGTGTCACCTAGCATATCTGGACCAGCATCTCAACTGTGACTTGTCAACATCCAGTGGTAGCTCTGTAGTTCCCAGTAAACTAAACTGAATGGTCAACAGCTCACAGGGCACCAACAAGGCATGCATTTATTGTAAGCAAGCAGGCTTGTCTTCTATGACCTTGAGAGAACAGATTAGGATGCTGGTCCACAATCGTAGAGATCAGGTACCATGCACATAGCCTTGTGCTGGCTAGTGCAGGGCTGACACAAACATTGAGGCTGCTTTGCTGGGGAGCACTGTCCCCTCACTGGGGCCCACATGGCAACTGAAGCAGGATGAAACACTGACATCTTTGACTGCATTTCATGTCTGTCCCCCTTCTGGGCTGAAGGCTCAGAGGTTAGTCAATGATCTTACCATTTCCCTCTGGAACCACAGTGGATTCTTAGGGATGGGGGAGCAAGAAGAATATTCTTCAGATTATCCATAGGGTGAGGAACCAGCTCCCTAGAGACACCCTGTCCCTTCAAGTACCAGAGACTTTTTTGCCCATTTCCTTCATCAGAGAGTCTCTATAGCCTAGGCTGGCCTGAAACTTCCCACATAGCTGAAGATGATCTTGAATTTATGAGCCTCTTGTCTCCACATTCTGAGGGCTGGGATTGAAGGCATGTGCCATCTGTCTGTTTCTCGTGCAGTGCTGGGGATTGAACTCAAGACTTTTGAGGCCAGCACCCAGCTAACTGAGCCATGTTGCATCTACATTCCTATGTCCTGATGGGTTTCTTTTTTGTTTTGTTTTGTTTTGTTAGTGTTTCTCTGTATAACAATCCTGGCTGTCCTGGAACACACTCCATAGACCAGGCTGGCCTTGAACTCACAGAGATCTACTCGACTCTTCCTCCCAAGTCCTGTGATTAAAGGATGCACCACCACCCCCAGCTTTTTCATCATCATCTGTGGTTTAGCAGAAATAGATTATACCTCACTTTAGAATTCTCTGTCACAAGAAAGCAACAAAATTGTTATAATTAGAAACATTATTGGTGTTCAATTATCTGAGAATGGAAGCCAGGGCCTTGTACATGCTTGGCAAGCACTCTGCCTTACAGTCCTAGACCCCAAGCAGCAATTGTCATTGGTTTATCAACCATATTTGTTTTCAAATGGCGGGTTTTCCAGCTGCTCATTCTCAGCATCCTTTGGCTTATTTATTCGCAGTAAGTAGAGCATGAATTCTAGAGTCACATCATTTGGGGTTCAAGTCCTGTTTCCTCTGCTTTCTTATTTGTGTAGACTTAAATAGCTTGCTTTCCCTGGGATATACGTTTTAACGCCTTGTTGTGAGGGTTTATGCTTAGTCTTCTTGTAACTAGTTATGCTGTGTTTGGGTGATTTCCCTGGGAGGCCTGCTCTTTTCTGAAGGGAAACAATGGTAGATGAGTGGGTCTTGGGGAGAGGGGAGACAGGGGAGGGAATGGGGAGGAAAAACTGAGGTTGGGAAGTAACCTAGGAGAAAAGAATCCGTTTAAAAAAAAATTGGAGCCACGCAGTGGTAGACGCCTTTAATCCCAGCACTTGAGAGGCAAAGGCAGGCAGATCTCAGTGAGTTCTAGGGCATCCTGGTCTACAAAGAGAGTTCCAGGACTGCCTGGACTACACACAGAAACCTTGTCTCAAAAACTTAACTCAGGCATGACTTATGCATGGGAAATGTTTCAAAATGTTATTCCTTCCAGGTCATCTCAGCTTTATTCCGTGTTGAATCTGGTACCAGAAATAGAGTAATATTCAAGTCTATGTGGGTACACATCATGCTGCATGAAAAATATAGTGAATGATCTTCGATGTTGGAAAGCCAACATATAAATCGTGTTCTTATTTATTTTTAGCTAAGTCAACACAGGAAGTCATAAATCACTAAAATCTAAGCAATTCTCATTCCAGACAGAACACAGTTTAGGAGGAAAAGGAGAAGAAAATTTTGATATTCCTTCAACATGATTATATTCATGAAGCCCATACAGTTGCATGGACATTTATGAAGCCTGAGCAATAACAATGGCACAGAACTGACTGGCAATTGAACAGTGTGCTACATCTTATCATCGGTTGAGTGTAGCCAACAACACAAAACACTTCATCCAGGAAATACACAGCTCAGAATAGATGCTTCCAAGGCTCTGAGGACTCTTGCCCTGAACAAACACATTGAATATGATTGGAGCCTACATTTTATGAGCATTGTGACCCTAAGAACTGTTGTGTTTGTGTGAAACCAAGAATAAACTTTATAAATAGAGTAATCATGTCCTCATCCCTCAAATTCACAGTTAAAGATGATGGCCTTGGAGGTGGGCTTTGGAGAGGTTAATTAACACATAAGGGTTGAGTTCACATGGTGTGACCATAGCTTCTATAAGAGTTTGAGAGGGATGCTCCCCTGTCTGCTTGCCCATTGCCTCCCTCCTTTCTTCCCTCCCTTCTCCTTCATCCTTCTTTCTTCTCTCTCCTCTCTCCCCTTTTCTTTGTTTTTTCTACTTCCTCCCTCTCCCTCCCCTGCCTTTCTTTTCTCCCATCTACTGATAAAGAAAATGAGTGAAGAAAGATTACCTGCAAACCAGAAAGCCAACTTCACCCGATATCGAATCTATTGGCACTATGTCTTTGGACTTCTAGCCTCCAGAACTCTGAGAAATAATGTCTGCCACCTAAGCCTTTTAGTTGATGGTATTTTGTTACAGATGCTCAAGATGACTGACACCCGCAAATAACAGAGGTTACAAGTCTCCTGTGTCAGTTTTCTGCTCACTGACCAAATATCCGACAAAACAACTCAGGTAGGGAAGAAACGATTTCTTTACCCTTGGTTTCGGATTAGTGTGGCAGGAAGGGCATGGGGAACATAGTGGGGCATTAACACGGTGGGACAAGATGAAGCCCTACAACACATGCCCCAACCAGACCGCACTCCCCACAGTTTCAAGATAACACCATCCCTAGTCATCCATTTCAAATCTGAGTCCATCCGTACATTAAATCATTCATCAGGTCCAAGTCTTTAGGGTCAAATTCTCCCTGGAAACAACCTCAAAGGCACACCCTGAAGCTGCCTCATCCACTCACCTCAGCACCCCAAACCCAAGCAAGGTGACAGTGAAAACTAATTCCTGGCTCCCCTAAAGGTCAGTTTGAGAAATTCTACTCTGCCTGATGACAACAAAATTCTGTGGCCTAAAAACAAAAAAGTCAACAACGATCAGAAATCGTAACGTTCACATCTAATGCCAGGCTGGTTAATGACATTTAATATTGTAATACATAAATGACAGAGCTAATGAACAACCCCATTAATAAAGATCATGTTTGCAACTTTTTAAAACTATCAATAATCATCTGGCTTGAGTAAAACATTCATTAAGTAATACTTCATTAAGGAAAGACATGGCTGTTAGAGCTTGCGAGTAACTGCGGATTCATCTGGGTTTCAATTGTCTTGGCTCTCACATGGGGACAGCAGCCCAGTCAAGATTGTCTGCTGATGTCTATGACATATTAATTATTTTTTGTTTACTCATAAGTAATTTTGCACATGGATTACAATGTAACAGGATGTGGTGAACGCTGATGGTTAAGAGTGAGGGTTAGAAAACACAGAGGTGAGATTGAATCCTGACTCTCCAAGTGCCAATAACTTCCCTATCTGTGACTCAGTTTCCTCATGTGTTAAAGGGGGATATTACCTACTTTATTAAACTGCATGAAAATGAAGTCATATGATCATACTTATGAAATTTCCAGACATGAAAGTGCTTAATAAATTAAATGTTGCTTTATGAACTTCAGACCAGGGATTTTACTGCTTCTCTTCATCCTCTGAATATATAACGCACTGGACTACCAAGACAGCCAGCACATGTCAGCACACAGACTAGTATTTCTCTATGCACCATTTATAAATCGTTTGACTTTCGAGTGAAAATCCTTGGGGAGGGTCATTGTTGCATGCAGGTGTCTGAAGGCCTCCCTTCATACCTTGTCATAGATATGCTTCTGAGGAGGGCTGAGCAAACTCCAGAGAAGCCAAGCAGCCATGTTGTGATTATATGTGCTTTGTAAGAGTTCCCACTGACTGGCATTTCAATGAAAGGGAGGGGCAACGGAAAAAAAGAAGCAGGTTTTCTATATCACTTAAGTGCCTCCAATGCCTCAACAGGAACCCAGTGCCATTCTGAGGGCTGTAGGAGTCACAAAGAGTACTTCTAGTGATTGGCCAATGGGAAGAAGTGAGCACTGCAGCTCTAATTTGTAGGTAACAAGCAGCAGGCTCATAGAATAGGGAGGCTGGTCTAAGAGCTTTCTTCGCCAAGTTAGCAGTGAGCGATAAAGATTATGGTATAACTGCAAGGTGTTTCACCCCAGTGACCTGCCTTGGTGCTTTTTCCAGCTTACCTTTATTTCAGGGTCTCATGTGGCTTATAGAAAGAAAAGGAAAGAGGATGATGAAGGGAAGGAGAATGTAAAGGAGAGGTAGAAGGTAGACGAGGGGAAAGGAGAAGAAAGAATGGAAGGATGGGAAGGCAGGATAGAAGGAAGAAAGGAAAGAAGAAAGAAAAGAAGAGAAAGAAGTAAAGCAGGAAGGAAGGAAGGGAGGGAGGAAGGAAGGAAGGAAGGAGGGAAGGGTAGATGGACATGCAAGAAAAAAGTCCCTATTCCTGGTTTCAGATGGGTTGATCAGTGTCTGGTAGATTGATGGCCCAACTTCAGCCCTCTCTGTGTGCACATCTTTGTGGGTTTTGACTCTCAACCACCTCAGAGTCTATGCTTTAGAGTTTCTATTGCTGTGAAGAGACACTATGACCGTGGCAACTCTTATAAAGGAAAACATTTAATTTGAGCTACTTTACAGTTCCAGAGGTTTAGTCTATTATTGTCATGGAAGGAATCAAGACAGCATGCAGTCAGACATGGTGCTGGAGAGGTAGCTGAGAGTATTACATTTTGATCTGCAGGCAACAGGAAGTGAACTCTGTCTTACACTGGGCATACCTTGAACATAGGAGACCTCAAAGCCCACCCCTACAGTGGCACACTTCTTCAAATGAGGCCATACCTACTTCAACAAGGCTACACCTCCTAACAGTACCACTCCCTGTGGGGGTCATTTTCTTCCAAAGCACCACAGTTTATTTTCCAACCTTTTGGAAGCCAAATTTAGTCTGTGACTTACTGAAGTCAACAAAATCAGTCTAAATGATATCACACAGATTCTGAGGCCAGGACCCCAAGAAGCTTTGCATGACTCTGTTGTCCCCTGGGAATGTTGTTGGGCTGGATTCAACGTAAGTCTCTGGGAGATGAAAGGCACATGGCATGGCCCAAGTTGCCATTCACTGGGCCTGTCCCACCCTGCTGGCTTTGGTACACCCAGTATAGACGCATGGTCAGGACATGTTGCCTCCCCACCTCCATGTCAGCTACATCAGTAGCAGCTACATCATGCCAGTTTGGAGGGATCTGATGAGCAGAAGTTGAGAGGTAATGCACAGACTGACACAGGCATCTGCTGGTGTTCCCTTGCCTCTGTTCCTGCCCTACTGAAACAAGTCACTGGGTTGGAGTGGCTGACAATAGTTGCTATAGAAAGGCACATTTGAAGGAGTTGGTGGCCTAAGGGTGTGGTCAGAATGACTGCATTCATTCACTCTGTCTTTTTAAAATAATTCTTTGATTTTTTTGAGATTATATTAGAATTACATTAATTCCTCCTTCCTCCAATTCCTCCTATGTACCATCCCTTGTTCTCATTCTAATTCACAGCTTCCTTTTCTTTGTCACATAGATTGTGTGTGTGACTATATATCTCTATAAATATATACATTCTTAGATATATAAATACATTATGCTCAGTCCATATAATGTTTTCTTATATGTGTGGGTTTTCAGGGCTGTGTAGTACTGGATAACCAATTGGTGTGCTGTTCCTCGAGAAAGAGTATTTTTCCTGCTCCCAACATTCCATAGTTGCCTATAGCTCTTTGCCTGTGGTTGAGGCCTCATGGGTTTCTCCACTTCCATGCAGGCATGTTTACTGGTGCTCCTTTGTTCTGGACTTCTTTAGAAAGCCATATTGATGAGACTTCATAAATATCGTTTCTCTGACATTCTAGAAGACTCATCCTGGCAACAAAGTGACTATTTCTCTGAGTCCTACAATGTTTCTGCCCTCACTGCCCAGCCTTAAGTGCAGGAGTTTTGTTGTAGATATCAGTTGGGACTCTATATTTTGTTCAGTTGTGGTTTTCTATAATGGTCTCCATCTGTTGCAGAGATGTTTTCTTGTTGAAGACTGAGGACTAAACTTATCTGTGATAAGCATAAATGGGTATAGATTGTTGTCAGAGATTGAGCTGTTTTAGCAAATTAATGGTGTTAGTTTCTCCTCTTAGGTTCATGTCGTCACTAGCCCTGGGTAGGTTACTAGGTTTCTAGTACCAGACACGATTTCCTTCTTGAATGGTGGACCCTAAGTCCAATTACAGAGCTGTTGGCTACCGACAAGGTATACATGCTACCATTGCACCCTTGGGTTACACTGCCACACTGGTTGCTGTTGTAATTCGTAAGCATGATAGCTAGGTAGGGCTGTTGGATGTTTCCTTCCTCTGAAATCTTGCATGGAAACTGCTGAAACAAGAAAAGCTAGTCCTTAGGGAGGAGGCATTCAGGTCAGGTCTATTCCAGGGGTCTTTGGGCCCTGTGCCTGAAGTTCATGCTGTATTCAGCAACTGGAACATATCTTCCACTTCTGGGGTAACCAAAGGCAATAGCGATAGTTTATAATGGTTTGGGAATATCTTGTACAACTCTTACCAAGAACACAACAGAGAACTTCTCAAGCCTGGTGTTGAGGTTTTCTTTTAGATAGTCTATAGTGCTTAGGGGATCACTGCTAGCCTAGATGGGAAATTTTCATTTAAACTATGTATGTATGTTTACATATATATACACACACATACAGTCATACATACACACACACATACAGGCTTATAGATATCATAGGTATTTTTAGGAAAGTAGTTAATAATATCATTCATTATAACTTTTTTGGATGTCTTTGTTATTTTACCCTTCTACCTCCTTCTGTATTTATCTACAGCTTCTTAATTAGAGCACCCATTTTCCTAATTTCTCCTCCAGTTTTTCTTTTACTCAGTTGTTTAAACATGTAACAAGTGCCTAGCTTCAGGATTTTGCATGTGGGAAGCCAGGTGGTTATGAATCATGTCTTGCAGTTTGTCCCAATCATTGGGACAACTGTGAGGATTAACTAACCTCTACTTGGTCTCCAGTAGTCCCCTTTATGACACCTTCAGTAGGTGGCTCCTCCCTTCAATGTAACCATTTCTCTACTTTCTAGAAAGTGACTTCTGCCTAAGCCATCATCTGCCTACTTACTGTATTGATACACTGGCCACAGACCCACTATCTAGTGTTTCTGGGCTGTTCTTGAAGTATGCCTAAGGGAATGTGAACCATACCCAGGTTCCAGCTTCATGACTACAGAGGAAATATACAGAGGTCAAGACTAAGATCAAGTCTGCAGAAGTCTCAAGTTTCTTCATAATCATGATTTATCTTAAGAATTAAAAAACATCCAAGAGATTAAACCAAAGCTTGGTTTATTTGAATGAGGAAATCATATTTGTATCTTACCCTGCGAAGTAACTGTGGTCTTTGAAGAACAGATTCCACCTGGAGCTTGTGGCTTCTCTACCTCTCTTCTCATGACCAGACTATTCTCCACAGTAAGGAGTTAGCTGTTACCTAATGCCTACACCATGCTAATCACTGTCCTCGACACGTCTCTTTCATAGGTCACAGAACTTTCATTACAGTCCGTGTCTTATTACTTGTACTTTATTAAAGATGTAAAAAATTAAAGTTTGGAGATTTAAAAATAATTTTTCCCGAGGCCTCAAAACTGATGGAGTGGAAATGATACTTAAGCTCAGCTCTGAAGGTCTCCAAAGCTCCCTTCTTACGAGACAACTTGCTGTTAATAAGCAGCAACCTCAGATACACACTCTTTTTCTCATCTTCTTCAAATATCCTTGAGGGAAAAGAAAGCTGAAGCAAAACAACATTCCCTTGCCGAATGAGAAATGCCTACCAAGCATCCATTAATTAGAGCAAACAGGCGTGCCGGGCCGTGTCTTGGAGCTGGCTATCTGCTGAGTCCCGATAGCCTAAGAATCTCAGAGATCACTTGATCCCACCTGTGGAGTATATGTGCAGTGGACAGAACTCCAAGGAAAGCTTCAACACTTGGCAAGGTCAAAGCAAATATGCAGAGGATTTCCTTACTAGATGAAGGGGCTCTGCTACCATGCCTGGGGGGGGGGGGGGGGACATGTTATTCTCAGTAACTTAAAAGCAGTCTTGAAAACTCAAGAAACAAAAGCAACAAAATCAATTTAGTATTGTTTCAAAAGATAAAGAAGGCAGGGAATTATAGAGAAAGTAAATAGGAGAGACTCAGTAGGGGTGAATTTGGCACCTGGCAGTGTTTTACAAAATCTTGCCTTGGACTGGTATGTCTTAGCTCAGGCTCGCATATCAAAAGCAACACAGATTAACTGTAAAAGAGCAGATTAAGGAGCCCGATCCTTATATTTTTGTCATTCAGTTTATCTGAGAATTTCTAACCTGTTCATGGTTGATATTTTATGGTGAGATCCAAAGGTTGTCCTTTGACCATCATGAACTCCTTAACTCTTCACAGATCCAGCCTGGAAGAAGGGATGGATGGAGAATCTCGGACCTAACGAATGGACTGGTGAGTGCTCTCTGACCATAACTCCAGATTCATCCCATGGCATGGTTATTAGAGGACAGTTTATCACTGCACCCTATTTTTAAAAGAAGGGTCGAATGAAGCAATGAGTCTGGTCTTTCACTGTTTTGTTTCTAGCTTATTCCATAGAAACCTTTCGTCTCAGGACCCTTGAACCAAAAAGAGAAAAAAAAATGGCTGAAGATGTGTGTCTCCATGTGTTAGGTCACACTGATGGTCCATCTGGACAAAGTTGAACAGTGGCACACAAGCCAAGGGGGTATTTCTGGAATTCAACGCCTCTGTAATATTACCTATATGTGGTTGGAATCATATCCCCAAACATTTAGTTTCTCAAGCAGACACAGCTGTTGTCTCACAGAAATAACCACATGGGGAACCCCAATTGCCCTGGAACTGAGGGTCTTCCAACGTTTAGTGACCTTCTTTTTTATTCTTAGTCTTTCAAGTGAACCCACATCTAATTTCTCTTTAGAGAGGATAATTACAACAGCCATTCTCTCCAGAACAATATTAGAAAAACAAGTGAGTTACCATCTGACCTACTTAGGTCTGTAACTTCAAAAACCTACATGGACTCCTTCAAAGAGAAGAGCTAAGTTATTTCAGACGCTGGAGCTGTAATGAGACAACGACGCATGGGTCTAATGAGTAATTTTATCAAATTAATTATTTCTGAAAGGATACATTTTCTGCTCAAAAAAAAAAAAACACCCCAGTTTTTCTGCATTTTGATCTTTGTAGCCAATTTAAAGATCACACTGTGCGGGTTCCATAGGTTCTGTAGGCCTCTCCAATTGCCCCAGTCAGAAGTAATAACATTCACATTTGCCCAGAGACCCAGTCTTCACAGGATGTCCTCTCATCCTGGGTGATTACAGTCAGTTGGTTGCATTAGCTTTCAGAATTCTCAGTTTTAATAGCAGCGCTTCAGTAAGGAAGTTGAGAGCAAGGAGGAGAGCTGAGCTCTTCTAAGTAGAAAAGACCTCCAGCCACACCCTCCACTCTGCCTTGATCAATGACAGTTTATAGCCATAGAATTAGGTGTTGGGGTCAGTAATGAGCCAATAGGTTCAATTTCCCAGCACTTCCCATCTAGCTCCTCGCCACTTAGCTGAAACCTCATGTTTGGTACAAGATTACATCTAGTAGCAAAGCTGACTACCATTTCAAGACACCATACTGTAATGACAAGTCCCTTGAACTCCTAAACTTGCATAGTCAACCACTAACATGTGACTCCAGTTATGTGGTAAACGGTATTACCAGGCTTTGATAAAATATCTTAGTTCTTTCTGTGGATCCGAAGCTTTAGCACGCATCAGACCTTAGCGGGTGAATCTGAGATTGTCTGTCTGGCCTCCACCTCCAGAGTTTCTGAGTCAGTAAGTCCGCAGCCAAGAATTTGCACTTCCCACAAGTTCCAGAGATATGCTGTGCTGCTGGTGTGTGACACACTTAGAGAGATACCACCTTAGAAGTTATGGCTACAACATCAAATTTAATGGAGAGAAACTCAAAGCAATTTCACTAAAATCAGGAACAAGACAAGGTTGTCCACTCCTTATCTACTTAATATAGAAGTAGAAGACTTAGCTAGAGCAATAAGACAACTGAAGAAGATCAAGGGGATATAAATTGAGAAGGAAGAATTCAAAGTAACATTATTTGCAGATGATATGATAGTATACATAAGTGACCCTAAATATTCCACCAGGGAACTCCTAAATCTGATAAACACCTTCAGCAAAGTAGCTGGATACAAGATCAACTAACAAATAAATCAGTAATATAGCCTCGAATGATATAAAATATCTTGGAGTAAATGTAACCAACCAAGTGAAAGACCTGTATAATAATAACTTCAAGTCTTTGAAGAAAGAAATTGAAAAAGATATCAGAAGATGGAAAGATTGCCCATGCTCATGAATCAGTAGGATTAACATAGTAAAAATGACCAACATACCAAAAGCAATCTACAGATTCAATGCTAGCCCATTAAAAATTCCAACACAATTCTTCACAGATTTTGAAAGGATAATTCTTAACTTCATATGGGAAAAAAACCCTCAGGATTAAAGCAGTCCTGAACAATCAAAGAACTGCTGGAGGTTCCTAATTTCCAGTTGTACTATAAAGCTACCGTAATAAAAACAGCATGCTATTGGCATAAAAACAGACATGTTGATCCTTGGAATTGAATTGAAGACCCAGACATAAATCACACACCCAGGGACACCTGATTTTTAATAAGGAAGCCATAAATACACACTGGAAAAGAAAAGGAAGTGTCTTCAACAAATGGTGCTGGTCAAACTGGATGTATGTGTGTAGAATGATGCAAATAGATCCATACTTATCACCCTGCACAAAATAAAAGGCCAAGGGGATGAAAAACCTCAACTTAAAACCAGATACACTAAACCTGATAGAGGAGACAGTGGGAAATAGCATTGACCTCATTGGCACAGGAGAAAACTTTCTGAATACAATACCGATAGCTTAGGAACTAAGATCCACAATTAATAAAAGGGACATCATGAAACTGAAAAGCTTCTGTAAGACAAAGGACACCATCATTCAGACAAAGCGGCAGCCTACAGAACAGGAAAGGATTTTTATCACCTCCACATCTGATAGAGGACCAATAGCCAAAATATATAAAGAATTTAAGAAACTAGATATCACATACAAAATGATCAAATTAAAAATGGAGTACAGATATGAACAGAATTCTCAATAGAAGAAATACTTAATGAAAAGTTCAATATCCTTAGCCACCGGGGAGATGCAAATCAAAACTACCTTGAGATTCTACCTTAAGTCTATCAGAATGGCCAAGATCAGTAACACAAGTGACAGCTCATGCTGTCAAGGATGTAGAGCAAGGAGAACACTCCTCCACTGCTGGTAGGAGTACACATTTGTACAGCTACTTTGGAAATCAATATGGCAGTTACACACACACACACACACACACACACACACACACACCCCTAAAGGATGGTCCATCCTCTCACAAGGGCACTTTCTTAACCGTGTTCATTGAGACTTTATTCACAGTCGTGAAAAACTATAAACAACCCAGATGCTCCTTAATAAAAGAATAGATAAAGGATGGTATGTATTTGCTTATGAGTGGGTATTAGCTGTTAAATAAATGAAAACCAAGCTATAATACATACATTCAAATCTTAGGTATAGAGGAAGGGTCAAGGGGGGACAAATGGATCTCCCTAGAAAGGGGAAATAGATTGGAGGTGGGTGGGGACAGGAGCGGGAGGATCAGGTAGGGATGGGGAGGAGAGCTGGGTGGAGAGAGAGAATGCAGGGAGAGACAGTGGAATTGAGGAACATTTGAGGAATGATATGGAAACCCATTTTAGTGAAAACTTTTCTAAAGTATACTAAGGTGATTTAAATAAAGTTTTCTAATAAAAGAGAATACAGAGAGTCAACTGGTCATCCTTTCCACCAAATGAGGCTTCCAGTAGTAGGACTGGGTTCCATTGGTGACCTAAGGGGTCCTATGGAAATCCCCAAAGAACCCAAGCTGTTGCTAAGGCAATGGGTTGCTCTCTGCAAACTGAGAGTATGACCCCATTGCTGAGAACACCACCCACACAACTCAGTGAACATGGAGAAGTCGGGCTGGTGCCTCTATGGAGCCTTCAGCCTTATGTCTTTGGTGTGGGAAGGTACTCTGCAGGCTACCAAAAGAGAAACATCAACACCAGCCCAGCCACTAAACCTTTGACCTACAATCTGACCTGCCTTCAAATTATGCTAGGGCAATGGTGGGACAGAACTTGTGGGTGTAGCCAAGTAGTATCTAATTTGACTTAAAGCCCACTCAATGAGATGGAACCCATACCTGACACTGATAGGGTAACCAAGAATAAGAAACTAATTAGTTCAAAGACCTAGGGTAAAACTAAATACTACTGGCCTAAAAATCATATCAGTAAAATGACTATTAATATTCTGCTATATCAGAGAAGCTTCCCCTGGCCGCAGATGGGAGCAGATGCAGAGGTCCACAGCTAGACATTAGATGGAAAGAGAGTCTAAATGGAAGTTCTCTGTCAAATCCCTTCCCTCATAGCTCAGGGAACCCCACAGAAGGGGAGGCAGAAAGAATGTAAGTGCCAGAGGGAATGGAAGACACCCAGAGAACAAGGCCATCTGAAAAAGGCAGGCACACAGGAACTCACAGAGAGTGAAGCAGCAAGAACAGGGCCCACATTGCTATCTTTATGTAACTTCTGAGTGTGGAAACAAGTGGGTCTCGGATTCCAGTGCCTTCTCTTGGGACTGTTGTCCTCATGTTGGGCTGCCCAGTTCAACCTCAATGTAGTGGTTATTCTATCTTATTACAGTCTTCTTTGTCATATTTGGTTGTTATCCCTTAGAAGCCTGTTCTTTTCAAATGAGAGACAGAAAGGGAATAGTTCCAGAAGGGAGGGAGGTGGAAAGGAGCCTGGAGAAGTAGAGAGGGAGGAGGCAAAAGATGATCAGGACATGAGAAAAGAATCTAATTTGAATAAAAAATAAAAATCAACTTTGAAAAAAAGAAGTACCGGATTTATTTCTTTTAAAATTTTATTTTTGCATATGTGTGTGCACGTACGTACGAGAGTATTGTGGTGGGGGTTGTAGTATCTGTGCATGTGCTGGGAATACAGATGACTGTGGGGAGTCACACTTTTGTGCATGGAGGTCACAGGGGGGCACTGGGTATTTTCCTTTGTCATACTCTACTTTGTTCTTCCATGAACCTTCAGCTCACAGTTTTTTAAAACTAGGCTAGAAGCCAGCAAGCTCCAGCAATCCTTCTGCCCCTGCTCTCCACAGCATTGGGTTAAAAGAATGTGTGGAGCAATACCCCGTTTGTTACATGAGTGCTGGGGCCCAACTTCTTTTCTTCAAGCCTGTGCATCAAGCATCCTTAATTAATGAGCCATTTCTCCAGATACTACATCATGTCAATTCTTTCTTTTTTGGTGTGTGAGTATGAGTGTGAGTATGGTGTGTGTGTGTGTGTATGTGTATGGTCACACCTGCGCATGTATATGTGGGTGTATGTAGTGGCATTTCAACTGTATTTTAATAAAGACTGCCTGAAGATCTTAGAGTATAACAGTCCCACTGATCAGTCTTACAGACCAGATTATGGAAACGCGCACCTTTAATCTCAGTAGCCACACTAGTTGCCATAGAAATCAGGTGGTGTATGCCTTTAATCCCAGTGGTGTATGTCTTTAATCCCAGCCCTAGGAAGGAATACAAGACAGGGAAAGACAGCTCTCAGGGACAGTCTCATTTTGAGCTTCCTGGAGGCAGGACTGCCACTTCAGACTGAGGTCAAGGTAAGAGCCAGTGGCTGGCTGTTTTGCTTTCCAGATCTTCAGGTTGAATCCCAATTTCCTCTCTCTGAGTTTTATTAATTGTGCTTCATTTGGCACCCACAAGGTCCATGGCCAAAGGTCTTTATTAATTGTGCTTCAGATGTACACCTGGCACACACATGTATAGGACAGAACAGGTGGTGGGTATTGCTCTTTGTCTTATTGCCTGAAGCTCAGGGTCCCTCAGTGAATTAGAAGTTAAGATAGCAGTGGAAAAAAAAACCTTCCAGGATCTGTCTGTCTCCACACCCTCAAAGCTGGGGATACAGGTTTGTGCACAGTGTTTGGTGTGGCCTCCGAGGATTCAAATTCATGTCCAAAGGCTCACAGAGTAGGTGCCCTTTCCCACTGAGCCATTTCCCCAACCCCAACACTATTTTTAAATGAAGACTTAGTGGTTTACCATGCAGCATAAGGACTGAAAAGATAAGAATGATGTCATGTCCTTCCCCCACTCATTTTTTTTTCTCAAAGGAGAATCTGGAGGTGCTGGTGGGTAAGCAGATATGATCAAAACACATTAAATAACACATTTGTGGCCAGAAAAAATTAAGCACAATACTGTTCATAGTTTAGATCTTACATGTGATAATTACCAAAAAGTTTCTATCTTAGAATTTTATTGGAACATAGGCTGTCCTTCCTAACACAAATCAACTATATGGTCACTTAGTATATGCACTAATTCAAGAAGAATAAAATCATTTGTAAGCAAAAAGTAATACATTGCATAAATATATGAAAATTTCAACAAATAAATAAAAAGTATTGTTAGAAAAGAAGGAGTCTGCTGTGGAGAAGTTTGATGCTCACAGTAGTTTCCAACTGTTCCCATAGAGATAGAAAGGACAGCAAAGCCTTCTGGTCCAGGCAGAGCTTATCCCTCTTGTTTGTGGTCTGTCTCTTGGAAGAAGGGGACACACCATAGTACTGACTCCAAGCCTTAATGTTTCAAATGTGAGGTCCCCAATGGAGTCACTGTATACAGAAGGCAAACACTTGGTTGAGGATAGACCTATTCTTCAGGAGCATTTCCAAATGTGGGGCATAGGCTCCTTTTCTCTAGTTGCATTGCTCATTCCCAGAGAACACAGGGTAGCCTCAGGCTTCTGATAGACTTGGACCAAGTAGCAGCAGAGAGGGAAGTCCACAGCAGAAGTGTTTTGGATTTGGAAGCCATCAACCACAACCCCACTTAAGCACTTCAGTCTTGTCTCCAAAGGCAAATGAAATGCCAGAAGGGAGACAAAGTATTCTAACTCCAAATTATTTTATTGCAGTTTGGTAGGCAGGTTGTCCCTTGAATGTCCCTATGTCTATGTCCTGAGGAAGTAGGGTGTGTGTGCATGTGTTTCAGAATGACTGAAAAGGAAACGGAAGTGGCTATCTTAGCATTTGATGTCTGTTATTACAGAAAGATGGAGAATGCTGAAATGCTGTCCTATACCCAAGGATCAAGTTTGGTCTGTTATTTATTAATTCCTGAACTATTTTATTAATACATTAGGTACAGGGATTGTCAAGAGTCCTGTTGAGAAATGTAGTTAGTTTTTCTTTGGAGAAATCTAGTTCCCAGTATAATCTAGCAGTGAGGTGAAGGTCATAGTCCTGCCCTGGCTGGTCTCCTTGGTCCCAGCAGTGACACCACTACTGACTAGCTGTCATCTTAACTACGTTACTAGTCTGAGCCTTGACTTCCTCCCCTATTCAAATCAGATACTAACAGTTCTCACCACTGTGGGCTGTGGTGTGGCATTTAGTAGATGAATCAATATATGTAAAGTACTTAGAGAGTGAACACAGAACATGCTAGATAAATACTAGCCATTACGATTTATGACGAGATACTGTGATGTATTTTTTCTCCAGCTCTATGCAAATCTCTCATGCTAATGGTATTTAAATTGGCTAACATCCAACATTGAGACTTCTCCCATAATTATCTACATACGGCACCAGGGTCCCTCTAGATCCACCCTAATGACTCTGATTAGAACCAATCACCAGTGACTGTTTACACACGGCATGACTGACAGGCTTTGGGAAGGACTGGGAATTCCAATCACCTTTCTGTAGGTAAGGACTGGTTTAAGCAAGGATGCCAGTCAGAGTTGCATAAAACAAATCGTTTTCCGTATGCATTTGTATTACCTAACAGACACCACAGAGAAGAGCAGTAAAAGGATAGGGGCCACTGATGACTTCAGTGAGTTCTGTGTGAGCTTCTGAGGCATTCAGCGGGCGAGCTCAGACCGAAGCGTCATGATGAGGATTGAGAAGTGGATGAGGCACCCCTACCCGAGAAGAGCACACACTCAAGCGGGAAAGGCAAAATAGAAAATCAATCAGCACTGCACAGTGCATTAAGAATCGTCAAAGACATCCCCTTAGAATGCAGAGGAGTGGCCTGGAGTCCTATTTCCTCTCTTAGCTCACAAAGAAGGGTGTAAAGTTGAGTGGGCAAACCGAAAGGAAAGTAGGAGCCAGCATGGTTACAATGTGGATGAGGGCATTCCGAGTTCCATTGTGGTAGAAAGCTCAGAGATACGGGATAACCCTGAAGAAACAGAAAGAGGCGGTGAAGAAAAGCATTCCTTCCTGGGACTCTTGAAGGACTGAGGGGTATAAAATGGTAGGGAAGACGCAGGGGCCACGTGAGTGGAAGTTTACCTCATGCGTGCAGTGTGCCGATACATCCCAGACTATGCAATGGTAAGAGTGCGCTGTGTAGATCGTCCCAGGAGAGGAGAGAAACCAAGAAGCCATAACCAACAACTGAGAATTAATTTTCTGTGCAAAGGGAATAGAAGGGCTGTACAGGCTGCTGATGCTACTATCGGTTATCTATGGAAACAGGTTTCATTGACTCTTCTGTGACAATAATATGTACTGCCTAGCTGTCTGGAAAACATATGCGCTGCCCAGTTACCTGGAAAATAGGCTTTGGAGAGTAGGTGGCGGGGCTGTGGTTGGGCTGGGAGCTGAGCAATGAATGGGTCCCAGATCTAGCCTGGTGAAAAACAGCTCCCAGATTAGAGGTTCTTTTGGGGGCTACACAACACAATACTAACATCTGGGGAACTGTCTGACTGACTCATGTCTGAGCTACACCTCTGGAACTGTGCTTTAGCTGGTAGGGGTTGCAGCCCAGGAACAGGGAATTTTCCAAGCTCCCTAGATGGCCTAACCTTCAGATGGGGTTGAAAACTCAAACTCTACACTTTTGCTACCTCACATTTGTTTGTGGCCCAGCAGCAAATTCAGAAGCAACATGAAATGCCACGTCCTTTTGTTTCAGAATCTGTCTGGTGTGTGCGCGTGTGCATGCGTGTGTCTGTGTGACATGCAGGAGTCCTTACCTAAGCTGGTATGTACAGAGCTCAGAGGTCAATACTGGGGTGTCTGCCTCAATTGCTTCTCTTCTGTTCCTCTTTTGAAACTGGGCTCTCTCACTGAATTTAGAGATTGCCACTTCAGCTAGACTTGCTGGCCAGCTAGCCTCCAGGACCTAACCATTGCCACACTCCAGAACTGGGCTTCCAGATGCACATGAGTGACAGGGATCCAAACTTGGGTACTCACACTTGCTCAGCAAGCACTTTTCCCGCTGGGCCAACATCTCCTCAGCCCCCAGAAACTGTATTTTAACATCTTCAGCTGATCCAGATGTACACGGCCACTTGAAAGGTACTGAGCACAGTTGTGCATCAGAATCATCTGGGAAGCTTATTAAAGATGGATTCCCACTTTGTGCTACAGCTTATGATCCAGGCAGTATGGGGTAGGGCCTTCAAAAAGAGCATGTCTTCTGAGATGCCGATGGTTCTGAAATGCAGTTGTAACCATATTCCGTTAGCCTAGCTGGTGTGGTGGTGTGTACTCGCCATCACAGCACTTGAGAGTCCCGTGATCCTCTGGGCTACCTAGTTGTTGCTGTTGTTTTGCTCTTGCACAGTTAGTGTGGCTGGGGGAAGGCAGAGGGTCCTCATATACAGGAAGTTCTACCTAGAGAAGGGCTTTTGTTGGACAGATACATGGCCCCAGGCAGCAGAAGAGAGGCTGGGGCGCAGGTGAAGGGTCTAAACATGTTCCCTCATATCTATGTGTTGGATTCTTAACCTCAAAGTCACAGACTGACACTTAAAAGATGGGGCTTTGGGGAGGTGACTGTGTCATGTGGGTCCTACTGTCACAGATCCCCACCGGGTTACTGGTTATTGAGTTATAATAGAAGAGGGTTCTATTTTAAAAGTAACCCCTCTCTCTTTCTCCCCATCCCCTCTTCCTGGCTTGTTTTCTCTGTTGCACACTGTGATAACCACCATGACATCAGGTTCTAGCAAGAAGACCCTTACTAAATGCCAGCAGACGCCAGCACCACCTGGACTTCTTAACCTCCAGAACTGTGAGCTAGGATAAACCCCTTTGCTTAATAAGTTTACTGGTCGCAAGCATTTTGTTATAGCAATAGAAGGTGCACAATATGGGTCATTCTTTCACTATAAAATAATGCACAACTCTAACGTGGCCTTTTTAGAAAAGAAAACCAACAGTCAAAAGAGTTTAAATATCTTTGTGCTTTCTGTGTGGGGAGGAAGGAGGCAGAGGGCATGTTCTTGGGCATCCCTCCATGCTTATAAAAATGTCTAGCCATCTCAGGAGTTGCCATGATTCATCCATCTCACTGACCTTCTCCATCTGGCCCACAACCGGTAGAAGGTTCTGGGTCCCAAAAAGTGAGAGGACAAATGACAAGACAGCCAAACATGAATAGCCATGACAGCCACAGCCAGGAAGCATCTTTTCTTCCCTTATGAGGTTGCTGGGGCAGTTAGTGCTGGGGTGTACAGAGATGGGAGCCCAGCACTGTCTCCCTCCTCATTCGATCCTCGTCCATTTTCATTCTCTGACCATAGATTCTTACTAATAGACCTCCTGCAGGGTTGAATGCATGCAATGAATAAATGCATGGAGAAAATGTGCTATTCCGCTTGCAATAAATCCTTTCATTCAAAAGGGCAATGGTAGCAGCCTCAGCCTCACCTGGTTCAGGAGCTACTACTGAGTCTGCCTTTCAATTCCCTGGACATTACATAATATTGTTATTTTTTTTCCTTTGGTAGGAAACCCACCCCTTTAATTAAGTACATAATTTCCTATGTGGTTCTCAGGTAGTACCTTAGTCCCTGTGTTCAGAAGTGGAGGAGCAGCTGGGAGAGCTCTCTGTGCCTGGGGTATGGCCCCGGGAGGTGCAGGGCACACCCTCCTCTGCTCTCTATCCCCTGTGGTTTCCAGCCTCTCTGTTCCTGAGTGGCCCCAGGGAGACCTGCCTGGGACTCTGGGGCTGATTGACAGGAGACCTCTGGGAATACCATCCAACTCTTCTTTTTGTCTGCCTCCAATTACTGAGGGAGGGAGCAGATTTAGAACATATTTAGAAAATGTTTTCGTTGTTGCTTTTAAAAATCTCCTCTGTAATTAGGTACTCTGGGGGTAGTCAACCACGAAAAGCCACAACCACCGCTGTCAAGTTCCATAAAACAAAGGAGAAACCAATTAATCAAAATGAAGAAGAGGCTGGCGGGGTGTGAGCACCTGTCTCATTCACCCCACACCAACTCCTCCCACCCATACCCACTCCCACCCATACCCACTCCCACCCACCGCCTACTCCACCCATGCCTATTCCCACTCATGCCTACTCCCACCCATGCCTATCCCCACCCATACCCACTCCCATTCATGGAGCAGCCGTGGCAATCAGGCCAGCCCCACCCAACTGGAGTGTGTCCGGTCTTTTAACTTTTGCCCCACAAACCCATCAACAATCAGGACAACAGTCTCATTGTGCTCTGACTATGACAATTTCAAACCCCAGAAAGAAAGGGATCAACAAAACCGTGAAATTCCAAGCACATTTCGAGGTGCACTGGCTCTTACTGCTTGCAACGTGGTGAAATGATAGACTGTGCAAAGTCCTGCTCAGACTCCAGCGTCTTCACGGACGGCTTTTGCACCAACAAGCCTTAGGAAGCCTTGGAAACAATTGTTGCTCAGCACATTAAATTATTCCAGGGAGCTGAGCTCACTAGAGTAAGTCTCACTAATGGAGGGTGACATTCAGCACAGCTTCTCTTGTGGTCCTGGAGACTCCTTTCACTGTATCGACAGTGTGTGCTCTTACAGGGATTATCTTGTGTGAAATTCGCGCGAGTGAGTTCTCACCCAATATTGTTTCTGAGGGAGTTGTTTCAAGGTATCAAGGTCAATAGAGAAGAAGAGGACCACAATGATCTTTCTAGGGTGTGCATTGACTGCCTCTTTGTCTGACCTTGACCTGAAGGGAGAAGCCACACCTGTAACCTTCTGGTCAACACCATTGCTTGCTGCCTTGCTAAACCTGGTGGACTGTCCCTCACAGTTGATCCCCAGTCCACTCTATAGTGACCATGATGTCTCTGCCTCTTTTTTTCTATCCCAGTGCACAGGTGGACACATTTCTTTGCTTGCTTTAAATGTGTGGAAGGTTGATATGAGATGGTTACCACATACATCATAATAAATGGAAACATTGAAGAAGCATTTTCTATGCTGCTCTTCCCCAGGCACCTCAGCTAAGAAGACCAACATTTTAAGTGGTTTTAAGTGGCTCTAGCAACTTAATGCAAGGGGCCTAAGGCTGATAGGCTTAGACCACCTCCTATGAAGGGGGGAAAGAGGTGTGACCTTAGAGAGCAAAGGAGACAGGAGTTCTGAGGGCTAGATCTCTGCATATTTATCAGCATGTAGAGTAGACTGGAATCAAAAGGGAGAGAAAGAAACCTCATAACTGCAGAGTTGATGTAACAAAGGAACAGGAGCTCTCAGACTCTGAAGAATATCAAGCAAGCCAGGAGTTACAGCTCTTTGGGGAAGCTGATACGATGAGGAAGCCATGGTGTTTTAGTCATTTCGCACATGGCTGAAGGAAGCAAGGGAAAATGGAAAGCCTTTCCATAAAACACCCGTAGAGCCAGGCACCATGACACCCAAAAGGCAAGGAAGCCCCTCCCCTGAGAAAGACTGAACCAAGGAAACTTCTTCACCCAGACTGACAGATATTCACAATATCTGATCACAGAGATTTCAAAATTGCTAAGGACCAATTCAAATAAGTACCCTTTTTTCTTTTCTATTCTTTTAGTGTGTGTGTGTGTGTGTGTGTGTGTGTGTGTGTACTCAGAGTGAGTATATCTTTTGTTTTGGGGATGTTTTTGGAATTATTGACTTGTAAAGGGTATTAAGAGAAGGTCCTGCAGGTCAGATACAGAGACTGTCATGTATTGCTCAGTGATCAGAGACTTAAACTCTATACCATGATGTAGGGCATTTAGTGTTTGGAAAAAGAGGGAGAATATTTTGTGCACAGGACAAAGCAATCTGAACATTTAAATTTCAGGTCACAATAAGCATCCTTGAGTTCACCATTAGAGACCACGATCCTCTCTTCCTGGAAGTGTGAAACCATCACAATTCCCTGGAAGGCTGACTTTTACCTTCTCCTGAGGGCTCTGCATGGCATATGACTGGAGGCCATTGATGTGAGTAGATGTGACCAGGCACTTCATGGTGGGTGTGTATATGAAGCAGTGTTTGGGGTTCTTCTTCCCCTGCTGGATCAACACAGAGGCTGCTTGCTCGCTAGCTACATGGTGCTGCAGCCCCTATTAGTCTCAATTTCTGAGGCAACACATGGAACAAAATTGCTTCAAAGGCTTATCCAAATGTAGAATAGAATGCATGTGGGAAGAAGACCTTTGCTAGTGTTTGCCCTCCAATTCTCCCTATTGCTGGATCTCACCATAGGCTGGTGGATGCCTGGAGAACTTCACCACATTAACTCCAGTCCACGATGACTTATTCTGAGCTTTCCACTAAATGTGTTGAAAGCTACTTACAAAGCTAAAACATTTACCCAACTGAGACAAGGCAAGCCTTGGAAACAAGTGTTGGATACAGAGGTCCAAGGTAAGACCTGTATTGTTTTTCTGTTTGTGGTTTGGTTTGGTTTTGTTTTGTTCTGTTCAATACTATTGCCCTAAGTCTGGTTTAATCAAAGGGATGAGAGTCCCACTAAAACCATAAGTAAATTATAATATAACAAACACTTTAAAGACTGGCATGTTAGTAGAACAACTGCTCCAGGCCCCAGATGTGGGAAATCCTTCACAGGTTGAAATGCATGGGGGAAAAAAATAAAGCCAAGACTTGTCTAGAGCAATAAAATAAGTAGAGGAGAAAGTAATTAAAAATGTAGGAAAGCAAACATTTCTGGTTTTATGCATGTGGAAAGAACATGTGCACTCAGTAAATGGTACCCAAGAAAGGCTTGAACCAAGGATAAACACAAGCAGAATGACCGGGAAGCTGGAGAAGCTGACAAGCCTAGGTCATGGACTGGGAGCACTGCTATGTTTCCAAACAGAAGTAAGACTTACAGACAATGGTATTGACGGAAGATTCATTTACACTGGGCTATGGGGAAGGGGAGAGCAGAGCGAGGTAGGTAGGAATTCCAGGCAGGCAGATTAAACTGAATTAGAAATGAGTTGTTGCGGGCTTCTATTGAGGGAACAAACAAATACATAAGAGCCCAAGGATATTTTGAAGGAGAATACATCAAGCAAGGATGAGGTAAGAAATGTGAATTAACAGAATCGTGTAAAGTGATGTCATGACTTCAGCCTGGGAAGCCAGAGGGGACTGTCAATGAACTTCCGTTTAAGACAGTTGGTCTCTGAAGGGAGTATTAGATCCACTGCATGAGCCCCTGTCTGAGGAGAAGCAGAAAATGCAGGTAGAGCTCTCTCTTTTCTATGCCCAATGACACTTCCCTGCTAACAGGTTTTATTAATGAGTATTCTGGAAAATGGTAAGGGCTCAGAGAGAAGGATTTTGGATGTCCAACCTAGGAAGGATGGCAATCAAATGTCTTAGTAAAACTAACAGGCTTCAAGATAAAACAACAACCCAAACTACAAGAACC
The DNA here is from genome assembly GCF_950005125.1 of Chionomys nivalis. Lineage (NCBI taxonomy): Eukaryota > Metazoa > Chordata > Mammalia > Rodentia > Cricetidae > Chionomys > Chionomys nivalis. The sequence continues at coordinate 47,982,235 of NC_080092.1, forward strand.
CCCTTCCCCCCAATTAAGGCATTAAAAAGCTCAAATAACTTACAAGAGCAGAAGACTTAAGCTGTTATCAGACTTTTAAAATTATATACAAAGCAATGCAACAGCAAGGAACAATATTTGCAAAAATCAAATATATGAACCTAGAATTTTATTACTGAAACAACTTTCCCTAACATGCAAAGTCTATAGAACAAGAGCTTAAGATACAAGAATATAGGGAATTCTATACCCACAAGTGCTTCTTAAGCAATGTGTTGGAAGATGAATTTTATCTAATAGACAAGTGAGCAAACTGCAGATGAAAAATAATTCCAAATACATATTATATAGTGTGGATGTATATAAAGTCATATACATATATATATTTATATACATAGTCATATTATGACTAAAATGGAAGCAAACAGAAGAGAATAAGAAAGTGAAGTGCTACTGTATGTATATGTGACAAAGTAGATAATATGAGTAAAAATTGGATGGAAATACTTAGGAGGTAGAAGACCTCAAGTTCTATGCAATCCCAAATACCTAATGTTAACATTAAATTGTACATAAAATACACATATTAAATAAAAATTATCAAGAAACTATTATTATTATAATTATTAATAAAATGTTGTTCCCTGATGGGTTCACAGAATAATGCTTTCCAACCTTCAAAAAGGTAGTCTCAATGTGTGCATATGTTCATAGAACACTGAAAATGAAAGGAAGGCTTTTGTTTTGTTTTGTTTTTTGAGACAGGGTTTCTTTTTGTAACTTTGGAGCCTGTCCTGGAACTCACTCTGTAGACCAGACTGGCCTTGAACTCACAGAGGTCCACCTGCCTCTGCCTCCTGAGTGCTGGGATTAAAGGCATGCGCCACTGCCACCCAGCTGAAAGCAAGTCTTAATTCTTTTAGTAAAGTAAATAGAATATTAAGCTTGAACATGGTAAAAACCATTGATAATGTTGCAAAAACATAGTGAGATGTCAATAAACACAACAGAAAGAAAACAATGTGGTATGATCAAGAAGAATTCCTTCCAGAAATGCAAGATGGAATCAGTGTGAGGAAACCCGCTGTTGTGTGTACCATGTTGACAGAACTAAAGAAGAAAGCATGGTTATCTCCAAAGATGTTGACAAAGTTTTCACAGAAACTCAGTGCACACTTTGTAGTAATACTTTTACAAGTCTTCATAAAATATGAGTGAGGGAGCCCTCTCTTGAGTCTTTCTACAGCTGCATATTTGCTTATTATCCACCTGCCTCTAGCTGTGCACTCTTCCTATCTATTTATCTTATTCCCAAGGATAGTGATTTAGGAACAGTCGAGGGACATTCCCACTGACCAGCAACAGAGCGGCGCTGCCCCTCTGCACTGCTACTATCCAACACTGGGTTGGTGGTATTAAGCTTGTGCCGGCAGACAAGCCAGATTAATTAGATAAAAAGAAACTGCCTCCTTATACATAGAATATGATAGACTACCTAGAATGTCAATGATTATAAAAAAAGATCCAACAATAAAAGAAATCACCAAGGGGACAGGATGTACAGGGAGAAGAATCAATAATCTGCACCCACACAAATATAATCAGTCACAGAGTGCAATAGTGCCAGAACCCAATTTACAAACACAGTCAGCTATGCAGAAATCAACCTGATAACTTGTGAGCTTAGTTAGCTGAAGTTTCCCTTAGTGGCATAGCTGAGTAAAATCGGTAGTTAGGTCCGTGCTCTCCACCAGAGTCAACTGTCTGATTTTGATAATTACACTGTGGTTATAAAAGAAAGAGTTAATGTTACGGGGTATTCACTTGAGTATCGGGGGCTAAGTGACCATCATATCTGCAATTTATTCTTGAGAAAGCAGGGAAATTTTGCACACACTTAGAAAAACATATAATGTGTCTATGTATACATTTGCACATGTGTACTTATATGTAAGGAGAAAGATACAGAAAAAGAAAGAATGATAAAGCAAATGTGACCAAATGTTAAAATTTGGAAATTGGAGGAGACTATAGAAATCATGAGTACAATTTTTATAAATTTTATGTAAGTTGGAAAGTAGTTTTAAATAATAACATAAAAAACCAACTATTGGCTATATAAACAATGACAGGATGGGTTTTTTGTTTGCTTGTTTGTTTTAAAGTGTGGATGAGTGTTTATCTACATACATGCACACTGTGTGTATGCCTGGTACCCACAGAGGCCAGAAGAGGGTGTTGAGGAACAGGAATTAAGGATGGCTGTGAGTCCCCATACAGGTTTTGGGAATCGAACACAGGTCCTTTACAAGAGCAGCAAATGATCTTGACCACTGAGCAATTTCTCTGACTCCAAACAGGATAGGTTATTAAGCATCCATTAAGGATGGAAAAATATTGAATATATTTATATGTCCAGATAACAGAGGTTCTACATTCAGGAGGGGATAGATGCTGTCACTGTGGCAATGGTGTCTTCAGTGCAAGGATGTACCTGCCAATGACTTCTCTCAATGTTGAACTTTTTACCCTCCAGAATGTGAGTGGGAAAAGTAATTTATTCATAAATTACTCATTCTGTAGTATTATATATAGCAATGCAGAATGAATAAAAACACGGGACAAAAAGATTAAGAAAAGGAAATTCAAGTAGAGTTCTGACCAGTGATCTCTAGGTGCTGTAAGACCACTACAGACTTGAGGAACAGCTGACAGAAAGGTCATAGGACTGATGCCCATCAAGGAAGTCTGTGTGTAGGCCAGAGTATGGTTACCAAGGAGGAACGTTGAGCAGTAAGCTAGGCAGTGTAGGGCCTTTAGTTTTTGGTCTTGAGTCATGCCAACAAATGAATATGGAAAGAAAGGAAGAGAAGGTGCAAAACATATTGACATTTAAGAGATTTTTAACTCAGTCAGCATTTTTATGATGGATGAATGTTGTTCCTGGTTTCTAATAGACAGCCTTTGAGGGGATATAAAATAAACAGTCACAACAGATGTGAGCTTGAGACTAAGTAGGTAAGATGTGGCGAGTCACATTAAATCAGGGTAGAGTAAGATCATTCTGGTTGCATAGAACAGCATAGAATATGTAAGCGTTCGTTTTTTAAAAGAGGTTTTTGAAAGTTATCTGGACAGGAAGCAAGAGAAATGTAGATGGTCATGATGCCTGAGAATGGGGCAAATGTGCCTAACGGGCAAGAGAAGGGAGCAGAATGGGGACAGCTTAGAGCTGACCATGAAAGAAGCAACTGTGACAAGGATCGTGAATGGTGTCCAAGGCCTTGTTTGAGTGATCAAGCTGCTGGTGGAATGGGGACATCAGGAAGCCAAAGAACCATTGCATAGTTACAGACTTTGGCTTTTTGAAAGACAAAAGGGTCTCTTCAGTGGGGTCTCCTGAAGATGAGAATGAGGCATCCTGTCTAGAGAAAATGCTCAGACAACAGAATTGGGGCTGAGGAGTAAAGACTAAAGCCTCCCCAGAGCCAGTCAACTCACAAAGAGAGCAGGAGAAGCTGCTCCTCTGACCGACTGCCATCATCTATCCCTGCTCAAGGCTGCCAAAGACCCCATATCCTTTAGTTCTAGGTATTTGGGCCTTTCTCCTTGAAGCCTGACTGTCTGAAGCTCCAACCATCCCTGACCCAGAGGCTCACAAGTTTGTCTCCCTATTCTTCCCTCACCGTGGGGCTGTTGCCTTCATCAGCAAGCACACAGGATCCTCTGTAAGATCCTCCTTCCACCCCCGGTCTGCATAACTGGCTCTTGCACCATGGCCCTGCATGTTAACACGGAATGGATTCCAGGCATCTGTGTTCAATTGCTCTTAGTGAAAAACCAGAAAACCATTATGCTCCCCCGGAATTACTCCCCCAGGCCAAGAGAACAAATGATTCACTGGAAAGCAAGGGAGAGCACAAGCACTGACATTTATCCGATTCAGGACTGAATACTTCATAAGCTCGGGGCCCTGGGAGGCCAGACTGCACGCTTAAGAATAGTTGGCAGCAGGACCTTGCGGGCTGAGGTACAAACTTCTGTTAACCCCTGGAGGACCACCTTTCTCTGTCACCCTGCTTACAGGAATAAGGGCTTCTCGTCACTGCTCCGCTGAGTTGGAAAACAGGCCATTCTGAGAGTACACGGGGTGTTCTAACTCTCAGATCACCTCCGAGGTAAAACTCCCTGCTTCATCTGATACAGCATCTTTATGTTCAGTAGATGCCTGATGAACATGACCGCACAATATCCAAGAAGAAGAGACTCACAAATCTCTGATTAGTACGAGGAAACTGAGACCTGGCATGATGGAACATTTTCAATACAGACCATAGCTGAGTCTCCATGGACCACCAATCCGTGAGCTCATTCAGCTCCTTCTAGTTCTGCTGTCTGGGCTAATGTAGGATGGATTCATGTGAGAGGAGACACTCTCCAGGAAGGAGCAAGGCTGAGGGGGTGACATGTCACTGCTATGCCCATCGTTCCCCGGGGAGGAGTCAAAGGAGGCTGATAATAGAGGTCTTTGTAATGGATGCTTTGCAATTTTGTTCCAGAGTAGAAAGGAAGAGGTGGATGTGGGCAGTGCTATCCAGAATATTTTAAATTAAATATGGTTCTTCACTGATACATAAAAATACAAAAGCTAGATATATTAATGGGGTGATATAAGATATGCTGACACCTCTTTACAGGGTATAATGGTCACATTATGGTAATACCATCGGTACCATTAAGTGTTTATCATGATAAAAACGTTTGAATTCCCTTTCTTCAGTTCATTAAAGAGGGAGCACAATATTGTTACCTAGAGTCACTTTGCCATACTAAAGCACACGAGAACATCCTAGTGACATCCAGCTGTGCCTTGGCACCCACCCATCACCTTTCCCCATCTCTCCTCCATCTCTAGTCTTTGTAGCTTCCAGTTGAATTTTTAACACACCTATGCTTTGTGCCTGGATGATTTGGAACACTGCCTCTAACTTACCTCTCTAGTTCCAATTCTTGTGTCCTCCCCTCATGCATCCCGTGCTCTGGCTGCTTTGCTGCCTTGCCCCTACAGCATCCAGAAGTCTCACCACCCTGTCCTTTCCACATCCATACTTCTGTAAATGCTCCTGTACCAGAAATGCGTTCTCCAGCCAACTCTCAGCTAGCCCCTCTTTCGTCACCTACAGAGACTGTCTCAGCTCATTACCCTACAGGTGACCACTTGGGACATCTCCAGCAGTGGCCATGTTTTTCTCTCTTTAACCGTCCTGTTCTTCTTTGGGGGATCTACTGTTCAGAACTTTCTACTTACTTTCCAGGGAGTATATTGCTCAACTTCTTAAATGATGATAGTGTTTTGCTCATCTTATTCAACTTACATATTAACATGAATGAAATAGGGCAACACTCATGCCTCGGTTGCCATTTTTCAGTGGATAAGGCATTGCAATCCTAAGAAATGTCTTTGTATCACTCATCCAACCTCAAATATTCCCCATTCTTCAATTGTCTTCCTTCCCGGTCAGGGAAGCTGGCTTCTGATGTGCTTGGTATGACAGACAAACCTTAGACATGGCAGTAACCTTCAGATCACTCAGGAGATTTTACCCAGGATTTTAAAAGGGAAATTGTATCAGCGTTGCTCAAATCTTCATGTGTATGTAAATGATCTGCAAACTTCTTAAAATGATATTTCTGTGTCAGTTTGTGCTGGGGCATAAGAGCCTGGATTTCTCACTAGCCCTAGCGCTGGCCTGTTGAGTGCGCTTGGGTTGTTCTACAGTCCCCTGAGAGGGCAGCAATAGGAATGCTGGCCGTGAGTCCTTAGTGTGCTAGAACATGGGTTTCCCCTTCAGTCCTCATATAGAAACCCAGAGGAATGGGTGGCATTATGATATTATCTTACTAACAGACGCCACTGAGGTCCAGGCTACACAAGGGTAGTGGAGACAGGGTTGAGCATGTGTTCCTCTAGTGACAGTCTTCTTTCTGTCAGTTTTTAAACTTACAATCAACTAATGAGGGAAGTTTATAACAGTATTTAGAGGGAAGTATGGCTGAGCCTGAGGCAATAACTCCAGGAAGAAAGGCCAAGAATTTACTGATTCCTCCATGTGTAGAATCCAAGCTTCAGCATGACATGGTTGTGATTGATACAGTATAGAAAGCCCATCCTCTAGTTACTTGATATAGTTCATACCTTGGCTGCTGTGACAAGGCAGAGGACAAGGGAGGCTAATTCCAAGAGTGGCTCGTGGGCAGGGAGATTTCCAATTTAGATGACCAGTCAGCAGCACTAAGATCAGTGCTAAGAAGATAGGACACTGGTCACATACTTACTCAAAACGTAGGCTCATGGAAACTAAAAGCATAAACATAGTACTTGCAAGGAATCAGAAAACAGATGGCTAGCAGCCTGACTGGCTGGGTATGCCAACCTCCAGAAGAACCGTGTCGTCTCATCTCTCCCAAAGAGGCTCTGAGAACAGCACTGCATTCAAAGTTGTAACAGGTTTTGTGTATGCCTCCCTTCTGCCTGTTAGGAAGCAGTTAGAATGGTAGATATTATAGAATAAGGAATGAACTCATCACTCCAAAGTTGCAACAGCCTTCTCTCATACCCTACTACTAGAGAACATGGGGAATCTAGTGGTACCCAAGTTTTCTGCTTTTAAAGAGGACATCTGTGTTGAGAGGGATGAGTTAGCATTTCCTAAAGCAGGGAACCTTTGCAGCACACCCTGATGCTGAGCCTTTGTCTTCCACTACCTCTTCTTTCCAGAAGAATATTCTACAAGCCTGGCATAGTTAGTTACATAGGCCAAGGATGACAGGTCTACAAGTAAGCATTACCCAGGGACATGTGTGTCCCAGGACTCAGAATGTAGATTAAGTTTCAACAACACCATTAATCAAGGCAAGGAGTGACAGAGTTCAGCTTAGATGTCACACAAATATATCAAGCAGTGTGCCATTTCAACCCAATCCTTTCTCAGAATGACTTGAGCCCAAGAAGCACAACATCCATTTCCTTGGCCAGCTTTTAGCCTGACTTCTTCAATGGAAAGTAACCTGTTTCCTCATGTAGGTGCAATGAAAACAAACAGGTTTGTGCTAGCCCACAGGTAGACTTTGGGTGGTTCAGGAAATGCATGTAGGATGTTGTAATCCTCATATTGCTTTTCATGGCTGAATTGTTGCTGGTGCTACTCTAGGTAGGGACAGAGGTACCAGATGGAGGTGAGTGACAATACCCTTTAAGGTTCCTAGAAGGTAGTAGTGTTCTTGTCAATAGACCAAGATCACATGGAGAGCTCTGCAGAATGATCACTGCTCAGAAAAATGGAAGAACTTGAAAACAGAAGACCCCAACAGAGCCTTTCAAAGATATTGTGGTGGTTTTTGTTCATCTGATATATTTTGGGTTTATTTAAAAAGCGGGTATGTAGGATGTCAAAAGATGGGATTCATTGGCACACAGCATGATGTAGGTGGGTCTTCTTTCTATATGTTGCTTTCATTGGTTAGTTAATAAAGAAACTGCTTGGCCTGATAGGTCAGAACATAGGTGGGTGGAGTAGACAGAACAGAATGCTGGGAAGAAGGGAAGTCAGTCAGACGCCATGCTTCTCCCACCCGAAATGGATGTAGGCTAGAATCTTTCCCGGTAAGCCATCACCTCGTGGTGCTACACAGATTATTAGAAATGGGTTAATCAAGATGTGAGAATTAGCCATTAAGAGGCTGGAACTAATGGGCCAGGCAGTGTTTAAAAGAATATAATTTGTGTGTTGTTATTTCGGGGCATAAGCTAGTCAGGCAGCCGGGAGCTGAGCAGCATGAATGCAGCCTGCCGCCTCGTCACTACAACAGCATTCTTAATTAGCTCCAGTCCATCCTTGATTGTAATACATCAACTTTAACAAGTAGATATCATGTGAGGTTGACTCAAAGATTATAAAACAGCATCAGATAGTTGGCATGCACTTTCCTAACCATGGGACTTAGGGATGACCCCGTGTGCAGTCTAGGACCATGTGAAATAGACTGGAATAGATCTGGACATGCCAAACCAATGACTGATTGGTATTCCGTCATTGCTCAACAGTGAGTAAGATTGGACTATATAAAGAAGTTGCCCCATGTGTACAGATCAGACAGCAAGGAGTACCTTAGAGTCGTGGTGCTTTGGGCTGTGAATACAAGAGATTCCCTTGCTCTGCTCCTATAGGCCCATACACCCCTCCTTCATAGAAAGGTACAGTATAAAGTATTCCTAGGTAGTATCAGCTTCATACAGGCCATTTTCAGGCAAGCTGGTTGAGCCTTCTCTCTTTCTTGCTGTTCATCCTGCCTCACTGTTGCCATGGAGACCAGGACGCCTTCTGAGCTTTGTGCTTTATCTGGAGTCCAGCCTTCAAATACATTAGCACAGTTCAACCCACTCACTCCCCTGGCTTCTGAGACTGTGAAAGTATCTAAGCTGGATTCTTTCAGTCAGATGGCCCAGGAGTCTTCTTACCACAGTCGATTGGTGATCGGAGGGCTAATGCTCAAATTCTAATGGGTGAATGGCAGTCTAGCTTTCCCTGGAGGCCCACGCATGCACATCTCATTGTTTATAGACAAGAACATCTGATTTCAATCCTTACAGAAAACAGAACCTCCCTAGCATTAGACCACTGCACAGGTGAAGCACGTCAGCCTGGCCACAGAGTGGTGTGGGTCAAACCACGAGGTGGGCCTGGCGAAGGGTAGCAAGAAGACAACAGAGAGCTCACACACAGGAAGGAGTGCTGAGTGGTGCATGCTCAGTTGATGCAGTGCCTGTGTGTGGAAGGGGATCTCTGGAAGCAGCCTTAACTTCTCTCCTCCTTCCAGCCACTCAAGAGCACAGTAGTGTCGTGGCCCTGGTCATCATCCAAAGCTATGGATAGATATGGAAAACAGCATGCCTCTGTATTCTTCCTCCCTAAGTTTCCCATCAGGCTCTCTTTGGTCCCTTTCCAAATGTCCCTCCTGTACCACAAAATTCCCTTCCCATCTCATTGACCATCTAGTCTCCTTCACTCTTCTTGTTACGTCATTTGTCCAGAATCATCCCTGGCTAAAATCTATGCATTTGATGAATTTTAAAGCTGTATCCTGGCTTTATTCCCTTCTCAGGGAGTCGGAGATAAATCAGGTATTACTTGTATAATCTCTAGAATTTCCATAGCCCTACCACGGCTCTTGCTCAGATCTGGGACTTAAACTGCCAAAAAGACACATTGTCACTTCCTTTTTTTTCTCTAAGATTACTGGCTTAGCATCAGGGCTATGGGTTCTGCAGCTAAAAACCCCATCAGTTTTCTTAGTACTTGCTTTCTTCTTTTGTTTCCTGCCATAGACCCCATGATGTGTCTTGCTGGACATCAGGATTGATCATAACCAGCCCCTTCTTTAGCAAGTGTTATTTAGAGAAAATGATCTGCTCAGGAACTCCCAGTGAGATCTTGAAGTATCTTTACTGGGCAAAACCTCTGACATTCTCCCTAAGTCTCCATCTCCCAGAGAACTCGGGAGCCACCCCAGTACCTTCTGTAGCCTTGTAACTCTTCTGCCCTACTTTCCCCTACCTGGGGGACAGGTCTCTGTTCACCTTACCTCAGCACCCATCCCTGGCAGTAGTAACTTCCTCCTACAATACTCTCCAGACTCGTCTCTGTTGCACTTCTACTTACTGTGAAGACTTGACTTTGCTTCCCCAGTGCAAAGAGAAGAACCTAAGGGTGCATTGTAGTTTGCCTCCTATTTGCCTCCTGATCAACAGAGTTCACTACTTGCTATTATGGCTTGAACTACCTTCAAAGGGTTTTGGTAAGGATGGGAAACCACACAGTTGAGAAGTCTTGGTAAGTTATTGGATTCTGTATAAAAAACATAGTCATAGCTCCACTCCTTGAGGTATGTGTACTAGAAAGCCAGCCTTTAAAATGGTCTCCTGATAAAATGACCCTCCTGATAATTCTTGTTTCTGGATAGTCATCTCCTATCCTGAAGAGAACTGACATTTATACACTACAAGACCTTATGAAAATGGTGGTGTGTATAACCAATACATTTGGTCATAAAAGACACTGGGACTTATGTCTCTTTTCTCCTGTGAATCAACCACTGTCGGGATACCCAGTCAACACATCATGAAATCACTCAAGCAGACCACAGAGACAGTGTGATGGGAGGGATGGACGCCTCCTGCTAATATAGCACCATGTAAGTATGACGTCTTGGAATTATATTTGCCAGTGCCGGTCAATACTTTACATGACCGAGCCCTGCCTAACTTGGTAGCTGAAAACTCACAAGAGACTCTTATAATTCCGGAGCTCTGAAATCCCCAACTCATAGAAACCATGCTTCATAATAAATGTTTATTTTACTGTAAAGTGTTGATTTTAAAGCCTTCTGTTTCACAGCAATAGATATTGACCACTAAGTGGATATGTAGGCGTTGGTAACTCCAGGTTTGTGTTGATACAAATGTCTCTATGATTGTTCTTTTCTGTGTTGAACTGTGAAGCCCATTCCCCCATCTGTAACAGCAGCTTTCATTTTGATTCTGCAACTCTTAATAGCCAAAAATGCCACCTGTATCCTCAATAAACTTTATTTAGACACAAAGAGACAACAGAAAATACATACACAGATACAGTTATCTTTTTCTCTATAGAATAAACACACATGACAGGGAATTTCAAAAGTAGGAGCATTGAACGGAAGAAAGTAATGCAAATTCCTTGTTCACTCACACTTGAAACAGACACAGATTTCAGAGCAAGACAGAAATGGAACATCCCAACCACAGGGTTCACATTTAGTCTGTAACAGCACACAGGTGTTGGGAAGGTAATCTAAGGAGTCAGGGATCCGGAGACAGAAGGTTCACAACACTAGTAGGACTATTTAAACAAAAGACAGAATCGGGGAGGATTCCATACCCCTGCGCAGATGCTCTGCAAGCTGCCAGCTAGGTCATAAAGCAGCTTGGCAGAAACGCTAGCTTAGCTTTCATCTTGCAGCTTGAAGGTCTGAACACCCTCTACCTTCGTGCCCACATCACAGAGGTTTACAGAGACACATCGAGGATGCCGGAACTGTCCACATACACGCTGGCTTAGAAACTCACAGTACAGAACATTGACATTGGGTATAAGATAGGGGTTTTGCAAGGGAAAAGGGGATAAGGGAATAACAGCCCAGAGACAAGCACACATTTTACAAGTACTACATCCACTGGTAGCATTTCCCACCATGATGCCTGTGGTCCCCGCTCATGGGGAGCCCCCAGCATTTGTGTCCCCATCATGTACAGAGTGGAATGGGTGTCTCTTGGAGGTCTGTTACCATCTAAAGTCATAAATGTGATCGCCTGGTCATCTCTGTGCCCAGGACATGCTGCCATGGAATAACCCCACATATTCCTGATTCTAGTAAGCCTTGGGACTCCACACCATCTTCACACTTCAGACTGGGGTTCCCTAGGCAACCTCTGTATTTTAGTAAAAAATTGTTTCCACTGTACCCTTCGTGTGTCCTCTTCCTAACGTGACAAATCCAGATGAGATGAAGTTATGGAGATCTGGTCCTCCACTTCGGTAAGCATCCTTCCCATAATGCCCTGCAAGAAGATGGGCAGAATTACCTGACACAGCCATGACAGCAACACAGAAAACAATCACAGCTCCATCTTGCCCAGCAATGGTGGTGAGCTTATATTCAAACCAGCAGCTAAGCCATAAGGTCAAATATATATTATAATAAATATAATATATACACACATATATATTACTGAGAATATATTGCTGTATATATAGACATATGTGCACATACATTATACATACACATCTTATGTGTCTATATATTGCTGTGTGACAAAGACTAATGCCACATTGAAAGTAGAAGAAGAAAGGGAGACACGTGACTTGATTGTGACATTTCTGAGTGACCACAAAGTACACTAGAATGTTACTTCATAGATGGTCCTCAACTTATGGTGGGGTTGCACCCTGAATCAACCCATGGCAAGTTGAAGCCTCTAAAGTTGAAAATGCAGAACACTGTAGCTTGGCAACACAGCACAACAGAGTGTCAGCTGTTTCTGCTGTGACCACAGCTGCCAGGCTGCTATTGCTCATGGACATTGGCCAGCATCACTAAAGAATACCATACTGCATCTTGGAAGCCCAACAAGAGATAAAAATTCCAAATGTAAAAGTATGGCTACTGTGTACCATTGCGAAGTCCATCAAGTCAGACAATGAACCAACAGGAGGACCTCTGTACTTGTCCCACCATTCTTTCTTAAACTTCACAGGTTTTGAGGAAACAATACATTAAACACAATAATAGGGCTGTAAAAATTCAAGTCAGTGCACTGCAAAATGATATTAAAACGTTGAACGAAAAGAGATAGAGGCTGGAAGGATGGTTTAGTGGTTAAGAGCACTTGTCTCCACCCACACAGTTAACAAGCATTTGTAATCCAGACAATCTGAACCCCCTCCTGGCCTCTGTGGGCACTGCACACATGTAGTGTATAAACATACATGCAAGCGAAACATCCATACACATAAAAATAATCAAATAAAATTAAAATCTCCAACAACAACAACAACAAAAAAAAAACCACTGTAAAAACAGAAGATGCACAGATACTCTCAGCTCCTTTGGAGAAACTGGAGCATGGGTTTACCCAATGCCTCCTTCTAACATTTCTGTATTTCCCAAGTTCTTTTCTATAACTACTAGGTTGTTTGTCTTTGTTGTCTTGTATCTTTGTTTTATCCCTTCCAGAGCATGGAGGAATAGGCATGATGGCAGCTTCTGTCTCTGTCTCTGTCTCTGTGTGTGTGTGTCTATGAATCATGCACAACCTGTGGGACCACAGACTAGCAACTTAAGAGAAACCCAGCAACAGATGAGCTGGCAGGCGGAATGGTGGCCATAAAACACTGGCAAGATCTTTATGTTTTCCTTTCTTGACTCCCTGCAATAAAACTGTATCCCCTAATGGGCAAAATACAGACATATGTATTGAGGTAAGGAAAAGACAAGGACAGGTTGAGGACTGTGGGAGAAGAAATTTAGAGAGAAAGGAGTAAATATTCTCTTTCTGACATTCAAATGGGAATCTATGATGCGCTTGAATCCTGAGCATTGTAAATACTGTACAGCACGAAGCCTTCCCGGTACCATCCTCAGTGCACACACACAAGGACAGAAGCAAGTCGCTAGGCATTCTTACTGCCACAGTGTGGATTACACATTGAACTTGTAATATATAAAGTTAAAAGGTTTCTGAAAATGAGACATTAAATATGACAACAGCATTATAAAATTTCAAGCAAGTGCATTTAAAAAAACAGGAAATGGGTGAAAGAAAACACAGAAGTATCTCGTCAGCTGAGAGCTAATTATTTCTCTTTTCAACTAGTCATTCGTTTGGAAGTTGTTTATTCTATAGTGAACACACAATTCTCTAATACAAACACAAAAATAAATACCTAGAAAAAATACCCTATGTCAATAAGACAAAATTCATATTTCTTATCAAGCCATGTTCCAGAGCCTTCGACACAGGGTAACTTGGGAATCAGGCAAAACTTTAAACTGCTCAGAAGCCCAGACAAACTTCAGCCTTTCTGACACGGTCAATGAAGCGGGACTATTTTAAACAAGCCCTTTTGATTTTTAAAGAATGACCAGTGCTGAGAACTGCTGCCCCAAGAACCCAAGATGGGGGATTTATGTGAACAGGAAAAGTGGATGACCCCTTGCGGGGGTGACCATTTAAATGCTATGTATATTGAGGGCTCCACCACTCTTCCTCTGGGAGGGGAAATCTGTCCTCAGTTTCTTCCTTATCCCAGTTCCCAAATGAGTGTGCATCAGAATACTAGAAGCACTTTAAATAGATGGATTCAGCAGACATGAGATAGGATTCAAGAGTTGGCAAATTCTCTCGAGGGCCTTGGGTCAGGGCTAACAAAACCATGAGAATCTTGCCACTGATTTCCTTGACCCTGAAACATATTACATCATTCGTTCTTCAGCTTTCCATTGGGAGGTACTTGGTGGAAACATTTCATAGTTCCATGGCACTGTCAGCCACCGATGAAAGGCTTCTGCCAAAATCTCAAGCTATGTGACAGCTGCTAGCAGCTGGACACATCGTCTTTCTCAAGAGGAAGAGGGGTGCATGGATGGTGTATGCTAGCAACCAAAGGAGCACGAGGACCCCTCTTTTGCAACAAGCACCATTGTGGTCCCCCCATCCCATCACAGGAGGATGAAAAGGAAGTAACAACCCAGAGCCCTCATAAATGTGGACCTCATTAATTCAGAAGCTGTGATGCATCCTGCAGAAATTTGGGCTGGTTTATTTTCGTGCTCCTTATAAATAAAAATTTTGATAAACAAATCAATACTAAGGAAGATGGCCCATAAAACAAAGCCTTGCTGTTTACAAATCATTCTTATCTGTCAGATGAACAAGGTCCCTTGGGACTAAGTATTGCTCTAGTGCTCCAGGGCTCTGCTTGCCTGAAAGGGAACTGAAGCTTCTGGATCGCTTGCTGCAGGCCAGGCAGAGGGACAGAGACTCTGCAAGCATGGCTTCTGAGACAAAAAGAGGTAACCTTTCAGAGTATCTTAGAGTTTACTCAGATTCCTTTTTGCAGAAAAATCATTTTAATCAATACTGCCTGCAGGTCATTTATTATGTTTATTATTTTAGCACTACCTCCCAATTTTATTGGTGCAAAAACTGAGGCCAACGGGCAAAAGCTTGGAGATGCCTAAGCTTGCATTAGTCCTTTGACGGTAAATACGATGTGCATTTTACTATGGATGTCTGGCTTTGCCAGCGCCTCGTAAGAACCTAAGTTCCTGGAACTAGTCAGCAGTGGATCTTCAATCCCACCCAGGTCTGAAGATTTTCAAGTCCAAAATCATTCTGCAGCGCTCGCCCCAGTGGCTTCTTTGAAGTATAGCTGTGACTTTTCTCCAAGACAAACAGTGAAAATGTAAGGATGAAAATTCTAGGTGGTAACATACAAGTTCATGGGAATTGATCCTGAGTGGGAGAAAAAAGTAAATGGCACCGATAGCTAATGAGGCAGGGGCAGGGGCAGGAGCATTGTACAGGATGAAAAAATTCTGGGGTCAATTCATTTTGCAGAGTTTTGGAAACCAATCCTACAGACTCCTTCTTTGTCTTATAACAGGGTCTCATGATGGAGCCCAGTTTGGGCTCAAAGTTTCTAGACTCCCACATCAGCCTACCTACTGCTAGAAATAAAGGTGTGCATCACCATCCCAGCTCCTCTGTGATCTTGAAAGGCATCTCTAAGGACAGATTTTTGAAAACTAGCCTATGAAGTTGAGATGAAAAGCACAGTGACTGCTTCAACCTTGGTTTGCTTGATGGTCCTCAAACTTGAGCAAGCACCCAACTCCCCAGGACAGCGCAAAGATCACTGGGCTCCAGTCCTACAATCTCCTAGGTAGGAGGTGAGCCCCGGTAGCTCCATTTCTGACAAGTTCTTGAGTGTGATGATTAATCCCCACTGTCAACTACACTCTACTCAGAATCACCCTAAAGACTGGTGAGACAATGAGGCTGTGTCCAGAGAGAATTAACTTATGGGAAGGGCTCACCCTGAATGTGGGTAGTTCCATACCATAGGCTGAGCATCTGAAAGGACTGGATGTGGTTAAAGGAGGCAAAATGTGGCAAGCTGAGCTGCATTGCCCTTTCCTTCCTGGCCCACCGTGATGTGCACAGACCCACTGTCATGCCTCACCCACTCTGGACGGAATCCTCTAAACGGATCCACTTCTCCTTTGAAGTTGTCTCTGTCATCTATCTGGCCACAACAACAAGAAGAGCAGCCAAACACCAGATAATACACTATGTCTCAAAAACCGTATCTTATGATTATTATATTGGGACAAGTGACAGTCAGTCTTCAGCTGGACCCAGAGACAAGTCCAGAATGACATAAAAGCCTCTGCATCAGCAAGGGAAGAAGGGCTGGTAAGAAGAGAAGCCCCATGCAGGTGGACAATCAGAAAAGAGGAGTCAACGTCTCTTCTGTACCCTGAGGATGCACGGAGCTGATGGACTGATGATAAGAAAGATAGGAGCAGGTACCATCAATTTCACAGGATGTCACTCAAACAACCAATCTTCTCCTCCATCCTGTAGAAAGACATCAATCTCTGCCTATCTGTCAACTACCAGAGCCAGAGGACAAGGGAGTGCAGGCAAACTGGAAAGACAGAGAAGCAATCATGACTATCGGGCCTAGAGGTGGAAGTAAGCAAGATCTTTGTGAAGTATGCTGGCAAAGAAGAGCTAGAGTCTCCATGTCACAGGACAGAAAAACATACAGTCTTAGCCAGGAGTAAGGGGGCGCCAGGCTTCAGAGCATGCATGCTACCAACTGCTGAATGCAACATGGTGGAAGAACCTAGAGATGACATCTTGACCCCAGGTACTACCCTGAGTCCTCATCTGAGCTATTGACAGCTTCCTACAAAGCACTAATGTTTAGTTTCATCTCAGTCTCTACCCAGGCTCTCTTCCTGCTTTGACTTCAGAACTCCATGACCTTCTCAAATCTCTCCAGGAGCCATGAGTCAGAGATAGGACAACAGGGAAAAGCCAGGAATGGGGCTTTTAAAGCAGAGAGGTCCTAGACTGGATTCCTGGACTCGGGCTGTCCTGCTGGCTCCGTAAAGAAAAGGCTAGATGGATGTCATCCTGTAAAGGAGAGTTGCTGCAAGGAACAGGAGGGGAAAATGGGTAGTACCCAAATGGCGACTTCTATAAAACTCAACAGAATTTTGCATTTGCGAAACTGCATCAGCAGCCGTGAGACGGAAACAAACCAATCAAGACTGGTCGCCTGCTGCATTCCTGGACGACAGACTGGATCAAGAGGGAAACTGGTGATGTAGTATCCTAGGAGAGATACACGCTGCACACTAAGTGAGAAGGACAAAGGGACAGACACTGGTAGGACACGGCAGACACTCCAGGATCCAAAATCCATGTCAAGTAAGACTCCCTGAGGTGGGACAGAAGGGACAGTTCAGAAGCAATAATTAAAAGTTAATTGTTTGTTGTTTTTCCTGAGCAGATGGAAGACTTCAGTCTTTATATCCAGAGAAAGAATCAAGTCTTCAACTACCTAGTAGAAGGGATCAATATCTAAATATAGCCTGATGAAATGCCATTTAAAGTTAAGAGAAAATTTCAATACAGCCTCATAAAACATGAAATCTATAGGAAGTGAAGTCACCCTCCTAATAATGTTGGTGAAGCTTAAAAGAAGGCTCAGTACTTTAAGGGCATTTACAGAGGAGCAGGGTTTGGCTCCCAGTACTCAGAAGTACCTGCACCTCCAGCTCTAGGGAATCCAACACCCTCCTCTGGCCTCCGCAGGCATCTGTACTCATGTGAACATATAAACACATACACATAATTTTTGTTTTTAGAAATGATTCAGGAATCACCCCTGTGTTCCTGGGACAACATACTGGCAGAGGTACACATTCACCTAGAATTCAGCTGACACTTCATTTTAAACCCATCTAAGTCAAAGGGACACAACAATAGAACCCATTTCCTGGGTTTTGAGGGTTAAAAGCATTAATATACACAATCGACAATGCACGGCCTTCAGAACACTGAAGGTGTTGGACCTTTTTAAAAATTTGCTAATATTTTGGAATAAAGATGTTTTGGGTTTTTTTGCTACTTCAAAATTCATTGGGAATAATGAGAGGAAGAGGAAATAGTAAATTTAATCAAAAACATGCAGGATTTTTGTTAAATAGAGATTGAACATTTGGGAAAATATCCTACAGATAGAAGCACATATAAAGATACACACAGCAATCAATTCAAAGAGGACCAAGAACCTAAAGATACAATGTCAATCCTAAGGATTGTCAGATGAGAATATATGTAAATAGGGTTCTAAACTAGAGAAGAAACTACAGAAAAACTTTACTCATGATACATCAAAAGTAATCATAAAACTGTATATCCAAGGCTAGCAGATGCACAGGTATTAAAACCAAGATAACATAAATATCTGGAAAGCAATAAAGGAGAAAACAATCCAAATAAGAAAAACCAAGCAAAAAGCGAATAGGTAGCTACCAGAAGAGAACACCCGACGGACTGATACACATGAAGCAGTGTTCAGTCCCACAAGTAATCAGTGAAATTCAAATTAAAACTATAATGAAGTAGCATTTCACACCCAGTAGACAGGTAAACATATCAAACCCTATATGAAGTCCAAGACTGCTGCCTTGAGACCTTCTGGAAGGAAAATCAGTAAAGCTGTCTTGAAAAGACCTGTTTCGGTGGCTACCACAGAATCAGGGACTCTTTGCAGCTGTCCCCACTAGACCAACCATCGTGAGCTCACAAGGAGGGATGCATAAGCAAGTTCAATGCAACCTTGTTTGTCCTTGAGACAAGCAGGGGCTCCTCCATCCTACCCAGGGGTGTAGTTCTGGAATGGAATTCTGCAACAGTACAAAATGTAACAAGTGGAAGCTCACTGACACTAAATGTCAGCATGGATGGCTGCTGCTACAATCCTGAACACTCACGCTCACACACACACACACACACAAACCTAGGAAAAAGCAGGGTGGCATGACAGGGAAGGAAGTTTTGAAATATGCAATATCATGTCTGATATTGTTCGAGGACATGGGCATGCATAAGGTTATACAAATATAAAGGCATTCAGCAAAAATTTAAATATTTTTGCAGTTACTTTTGCAGTAAGAGCATGAAAGTAGTTGAAAAATTGATCCTGTGTTCTGTCTCTTACACTGAGAAACTGGATATGTGTCTGACCATTAAATAATTCTGTTTGGTTTATTTATCAGTTCATTTGGTTGAGATAGGACCTTGCTATGCATCCCAGGATGGCTTGAATTCATGATCTTCCTGCTTTGGCCACCCTGCCCCCACCCCTGCCAGTGTAGAATAGAAGATTATATACTACTATGTCCAGCTAAAATGGTTCTTATTTCCAGTTATGTTCTTCATGTATATTTTTGTTTGGCTGTTTGAGGACATAATTTCTCCAAGGTATGGTTAGGTTTTTTTTGTAGATATGAGGGAGAATATAGCCAGAGGTGTCTGGAAGAGAGTGGAGCAGAGAGAGAAAATAGTACAGCAAACATGGCCTAGACTGGGCCATGAGAGCCAAGAGGAGGGAGGGGGTGAGAGAGGAAGAGACAATTAGGGGAGAGAGGATTAAGAGAGGAAGATAAAAATAATGTATAGTCAAACTAGTAGTGTTATACGGAAATGAGAAGCTGGGGGAGGTCTTCCTAACAGCTAGAGAAGTTTAGGGTTGGATGAGAAGTGCTGAGAAGAGCCAGGAGGCCAACATGAACCTGTAACAGGTACTTGTGATGCTGAGTAAGCCTGAAAGCCAGCATGAGCTTTGGGTAAACTAATAGGTGCCACAGATAGCCATTCGTCTGGGGTTTCTTCTGGACCTGACAATCTCAAATGATTTCTTATTTTATTTGCTTATAGACATAATAGGATTATGGGTACTGTGTAGATAGACAGATAAATATATAGATAGATAGATAATAGATAAAAAGGGACAGAAAGACAAGTATTGGATGAATAGATACTTTTTAATGGTTGATAGAATTATTAGTTTGCTTGGTTAAACCTTTCTTATTCAATAACTTATCATGTTGTCAGTTTTTTTCAAGAACTAAGACAGCAGAGAATGTCCGGTTTTCAGACTACCCATAAGCACCTGCTGGGAAATAATCTGCCAACAAAAGGCAAGTCATAGGATTTCTGAAACCCTGGCTGCATGTGTTCCTAATCTTCAACCAGCCTTGGAATCCTAAAATTCCCTAAGGAAAGACTGGTAAAGCAGACTGCACGGTTTTAAACATTTGCAGATTTATCCTTATGGGCAGCAGTAGGGCTAAAGGATCCTGGAGCTGCCTTGGCGAAGCTGGCGAACAAACACAGAGAGCAGCCGCGGGGACAGAGGGAGAGCGCTCCAGCTTTGAGCCTGCTTGCAATGCAGAGCATGCGCTTAGAGCTCACACGGAGCGGAGCTCTGAGCAGCAGAGAGACAGCCCGAAGGACACCGAAGGCCAGAGTCACAGACACACACAAAGCCGAAAGGTCTCCGTGCAAAACTACGCCCCAGACCACAGAGGGAACGCACAGAAAACCCCAGCAGGAGATGTTATTGCACGGGATGGAGGGCTGGCCCTGGCTTACGCACAGTTGAATCACATCACTGGCACAACAACTACAAAAGTGGACATCAACTAGAAACAGACAATTGCTCTCACTTGCTGTTTACCCTACATGAGAAAGCAAGCAAATACATTTTAAAAGCCAATGGATATATAAAACTATTACTAACTGTAACTCTTAGTTATGGAAATGAAAAAAAGAATATGATAAACATTTTTTGTGTGTTTTTTTTTGTATTTTTGCTTTGGTTGGTTTGATGAGTTTTTGTTTATTTGTTTTATTTATTTGTTTTATTTATTTATTTATTTTGGTTTTTCGAGACAGAGTTTCTCTGTAGCTTTGGAACCTGTCTTGGAACTAGCTCTTGTAGACCAGGCTGGCCTCAAACTCACAGAGATCCGCCCGCTTCTGCCTCCTGAGTGCTGGGATTAAAGGTGTGCGCCACCACCACCTGACTTTTATTTATTATTATTTTTTTTTAAGACAGGGTTTCTCTACATAGCCCTGCTGTCCTAGGACTTGCTCTGTAGACCAGGCTGGCCTCAAACTCAGAGATCTGCCTGCCTCTGTCTCCCAAGTGCTAGGATTAAAATTGTGCACCACCAGGCTTGGCCTTATAATGTATCTTGTAACCGAAACAATTTCACAAAACCTAAGACTTCCACAATGACAAGGAAGTTACTCCATGGAACAATCCCTCTTGGCTCATCATCCTATTGCTGGGAATTTTTCCTACTTCCTTGCTTTCCAATTTTTCCGAAAGCTATGAACCAGAGTAAATACTATAGGGCTGATTGCAAAACTTTCGCCAGTAACAACTACACAAAAGAACGTGACATCAGCAGAGTGGTATGTGCTAATGACAAAGATTTCCAAGGTGTGGGAAAAAAACAGAAGAGAAGGAGAAGGAAGAAGAAGAAGGGGAAGAGGAAGAAGAGGTGGAAGAGGCAGCCACAGTGAGGCACAAAACAATGTCTCAGTCTGGTCCCTTTTATATAAAGAATAATTAGAAGTTATACAATGACAATATCAGCAAACCCATTGCAAGTAAGATGTTTTATGCAAGCAACATATTTTTTTTCTGGTAATAAAACTTGCTTACAGCACTCATTCCTTTGGGAGAGGGCTTGGGATGAAAAGGAGATGCTTAACTTTGATTTTTTTCCTAACTTACTGTTTGAATTTTTAAACACGTGCGTGTGCTCCGCTTACTTTTCACCATATTTATAGAGTATGTGAGAGCCGAGAAGAGGGGTTAGGCTCAGTATTTTCCCTTCTTCTTTAAGAAGAAAAATTTTTTTAAAAAAAGCTCCATATAAGGCGTTTTATAAACAGAAGGTGACCCAGGAAACAAGACACTTTTCCTTGTGTAGATGACAGATATTGACTCCCATCTCATAGGTACAGTAATGTGTACTATGGGCTCCAAGGATGCCCCACACTAACAATCCCCCCATGAATGGTCACAGCTCTTGTCTTAAACCCACTTCTCTCCCTTTTTCATGCACGGAGCTCCTGAGCGCCTCTCATTCTGCATGATCTCCACACCGACTTTGGACCAGAAGGAGGCCAGTTAGAAAGAGATAGAACCTAGGCTTTGACATCCAACCTTAAGGCTCTTTCTCCTAGTGGATCTCTGGAGTTCCTTCCATATCCCATGAGTCTCAGCCTAGATCTATAAGGGAGATGCTGGAAACCAGGAGACTATGCTTTCTAGGGTAGTCACTTTCTGATGAGCAACCCAGGGAGCTTCCAATCCGGTTCTAACAAGGTGAACTGAAGGAGGGCTGTTCTGTTTGCTTGTGAATTATTTCTAACAGGTAACTACTGGAAGTGCCCTACCTTATTTCATGTGCTACTTGTTCACACAAGAATATGGTACCCTGTACTCCAGCACCCACAAGGAAGCACCACTACTGTGAAAAACCTCCACTCCAGGTCTTCCTTCTGCCTAGGCTGGATGTAGCCTTGGGGGATGACATGAAAATGAGTATCCACAGCTTTGAGCACTCTAAATTAAAAAAAAAAAAAAAAAAAAAAAAAAAAAAAAAAAAAAAAAAAAAAACCTAGACTGTAGGACACACTCATGGACAGAGAAGGAAGAATATAAGCCCAGAACAGTAAGCAGGGAGAATTTTCAAGGTCACAGAAAATCTTGGACTCAACCTTATCAGGATGAAACTTTCACCCTACAGGGCAGTACTGGGAAGATATCATCAGATAGAAGGTGGGAGGGGCCAAGAGGCTAAAACCTAGCTCAATAACCAGCCAACAAGGGATGGTCTTCCAGAAAGTAACTCATATTTATTAGTTCAAATAAAGGCTTCCTTAAGCATCAGTGTTTTGAAACAAAACCCAAATAAACCAAAACATAAATATGTTTTGTATGTGCATCTCAAGCTGTGGCAAAAGACAAAGAAAGAGCAGAACATGGTCAAGGGCAAACTCGAGGTCAACTTCATCCACGGTAACAGATTTTACCAGTTCTCTTGAATGTTATATATTCTTAGGGATGGACTTTGTAGGTTGGGAGGAGGAACTGTTAATGTCTTACACAGTCTGGCTAAGTGTGGTAATAAACTCAATTATTCAGCAGATTGGGGCAGGAGGACTACAGGTTCAAAGACAGCTTTGGCTATAGACCAAGTTCAAGGTCAACACAGACAATTTGGTAAGACTGTGTGATTGGGATTATAGATCACCCTAACATATACAGGACCCTGTGTTCAACCTTTAGCACTGGGGAGTGGAGGGAAAGGAAAAGAAAAAAAAATATTTAAAATGTGCTATAAAAACAAAACTTTGGAAGTCATGCCTTTTGCATATCCTAAGTATTTAACAAGGGGAAGAGTGGGAGGATGGTTTGGAGGTGGCGATATTAATCTTCAGAAATTTGAGGTCTAAACCCTTTATCTAGTTCCTGCCTTTAAGGCAGAATCAGAGGACTCAGAGGGAACTGAACTATAACCAAGGTGTATCTGAGGTCACCTTTTCTAGGCTCTGTATTGATGGATGAGGAAATTGGTGTGTGGGGGGGGTTGGAGGTTCAGGCCAAAGTCACAGAGATGAGACTGCTGGCCTCTGCCTTCCAAGACCAGCACTCTTTCCAACTCCCCTCCACAGCCTCCAGTCTACCCCGTGGGGGAGGAAATGTCATTAAAGCTTATTTTTACTCCAGGGGACCCCAGCGCACCATTTATTCTTCTCTTCTGTTATATGTTGGCTGCAATCCCCTTGGAAGGTAGCCCAGCAAAACCAAATCCCCGTCTTCGACTGCAATCAGAATCTCAGAGCTGTCTCATTGTCATAAGCAGGACTCTGGCCAAGAGCAGTCCTGAAGAAGACCAGCAGAGGAGGTGGAGGATGCAGGAGCTCTCTGCAGGGAAAACAGCTCTTTCTTTAACTGCTCCGAATATCTTGCAAGGTCAAGGAGGTTAGGGCAGGCCTCAGAGCTCTACTAAGAACTGAGTGGATTGAAGAGGTCCCTCTTGTGATTACCCGCTGATGGGCAGTTCCCCAGTCCCAGGGAGACTAAGTCCTGTTTCCTTCTGTTTCTGCAAAACTCCTGTGTTTCCTCCAAGTACATCCAAATTCATGGGGCTTAGTGAAGGCGTCCTGAGAAACTGTCGCCACCTTGTGCAATTCAGATCATGTGCCATGGTGCGAAGACAGCACTTCTAACTGCAGGAAAATCTTTTTGCTTTTCTCTATTTTGCAGATGAAGAAACGGTCTTGGAGAGGTGATATAGTTATCAAAGTCAGAATGGCTCTTGTCATTTACCGTGGTTCCAGGGAAGCTAAGCCTGGGGTGCCAACTAACTCCAGGCCGAGGATAAGAACACAGGCTTCTAATCTATCCATCTGGCTCTGACACCAGCTCAGCTCTGGTCGAAGCACTCATGTTTCCTGAGCCTCAGTTATTCTTGGTGGTGAATGGTAATGTGCCCACTTCAGAAGGCTGTGATGAAGATTAAGGCAAATGCATTTATATGTACAATGCACAGAACACTTATTCACCAGAGATGATTATTGTCCCCATTACCACGGGAAAGATGTTCTTCAAGGATGCTGAATATTTTGAAATGCCCCAGGGAGAAGCACAGAAAGATACTTTGGATTCGAGCTTCTGCAGTATCCCAGGGAACTCTTCCTTCTACCTCTCAACTTCTGTGAGAATGTTCTATCCCTTCCTGGTTGAACGAACTCATTCAAATGCACACTGAAATTATTTTAAAAAGGGAGACTAGGAAAATTCTGAGCCCTGGCTCATCTCTCATCTAAAAGGTGATGAGTGTCTCATATCTGCCTGCCCTGGTACCGTGTGGCCTTGAGTCTTTCATCTTGGTCATGAGCTGTGTGGATGGGACCACTGTTCTGGGGAAATAGCATTGCTTAGAAACTGCCAAAGACTGATACCGTATGGTCTACATGTCATTCTTCTGTGGGGCATCTATCTTGATATCTTTTGGTTCTAGTTCCTTGGACAAATGGGTATATGAGAGTCTCGGGGTTCAATTAAGGAGGCCTTTACTGGTCCACTTATGTTTGAGGCACCCCACCTACTCTCAGATATGCAGGGGAGACCATCTTGATGTGGACAGAATAGAGCAGAAATAAGAGGAACAATTTAGTAACTATAGCATTTCTAGACTTAAACCCTTAAGAAAGACCAGTTTGGGTTATGGACTAATGGCAGTGGTCCATACTGATAGTCACTCAGTCCTGCACATAATTCCATTCCGCTCACCCAGAAGAAACACCGTCATAATGCCCTACCAGCTGCATTGAGGAGCCATGGGACTTCAGGACAGCTGTTTTTTTCATCTGTAAGATGAGTTAGACAACTTAATGCCAGTTTGAGGTAACTAAATTACCAACGCATATAAATTGATTAAGACCCTACTGACTAGACATGTTAATGCAATAAGTGATTGCCATTGCCATTCAAATCTAAGCAAGTGAGTCTGGCAGGAAAAAACTGACACCTAGTGCTAAGGACTGCCACAAAACATTTGGGATACACCTATGTGTGGGTGTGTGGGGGGGTGCTAGGAACTCACACTGGCCATCTGGATTAAGATCTCAGCTCCTTTTCTTATTAACGGTGTGATTTAAGACAGGTCACTTGAAGTTCTAGTTCATTCATCAGTGATACATTCAAAAATAATGAAGAAAATGTAGAGTCTTGCTCATCAGATGCTTGAAAGGATTTAATGAGTAGATGTGCATGAAGTGTGCATACATGAAGAATGTGCCTTGATCTGTGAAGGCCTGTATTTGTCACCAACTCTTTGTCTTCCTGGCATCTCCTAGAGGTGAGAACCGTTAAGTCAAAGCACCCCCCCACACACACCAGCCACTGTTCCCAGACTTTGTACAGTATTACCTGGTTTGTTGACTAGTTTTATGTCAACTTGACACAAGCTAGAGTCACTGGAGAGGACAGAGCCTCTTCCTTGGTTTGAGAAAGTTGAGAAAAATGCATCCACAAGATTGGGCTGTAGGCAAGCATGTAGGGAATTTTCTTAATTAGTGATCAATGAGGGAGGGAGGGCCAGTCTATTGTGAGTGGCATCACTGTTGAGTGGGTGGGCTTGGGTTCTATAAGAAAACAGTCTGAGCAAGTCACATGGAATAAACTAGTAAGCAGCACTCCTCCATGACCTCCACGTCAGCTTCTGCCTCCAGGTTCTGCCCTGTTTGTGTTCTTGTCCTGACTTCCGTCAGTGATGAACAGTGATGTGGAAGTGTAAGCCAAATAACCCTTTCCTCCCTGAGCTGTCTTTGGTCATGGTACTTCATCATAGCACTAGTGACTTTATCTAGGACACCTGGCTCCTGAGACCTCCAGCACTTCCTGCTTTCTGTGCCCTTCAGCCTATGATCTTGCCTTATGTCCCCTGAAGAAGTCTCAGTGGGTATGAAGGAGCTGTTGTTTACAGGATGTTTTCATTCATGCCCTTCTCTTTGTCTTTCCTGCTTTTGGGGGGAAGTGAACTAATCTTGCTCCTGTCACACTCTAACATGCTTCTCCTTTCATCTCCTCAAATGAACCCAGAGTTAGCATCCTCCATCTCAGTCATCGATTTCTCCCCTCAATGAACTTATCCACTGGCTCAAAACCTTAAGTGAAATTTCATCTTTATCCCATACCCCGTCTCCCAGCCACTGCTTCATTTCTCTGCCACCCTTCAAAGTGACATTTGTCAAACATTGCTAATTCCATCTGTCCACCTCTCCACTTGTTAGGATAAGGTTTTTTTGGTAATGAATTAAGAACCTCTGTTATTACATGAGTGGAAGTTCTGTTTACAAGTGAGATCAGACTCATGGGTCTGGGGACTGGGATTTCAACACATTCTTCTGAGAGATACTTTGTGCTGAATACATCTCTAAAGGCTCAAGCATTGGAAATCTAATCCCTAAATTCATATGTTGATGTATAGAGTGGGGAACTTGAGGGGTAAGGAAGGTAAGATGATGTCCCTACTTTCCTCATGAGTTGTCCTCAGCCATGATGACACAGTATCATGTGCCACTAGATACTAGATCTAGGCTCTCACTAGATACAGCCCTGTGATCTTGAGCCCCAAGCTCTAGAACTACAAAGAGGAAACTACTTTATAAGTTATTCAATTGCAGGCATTTTGATATAGACCTAGAAAATGAACCAAGACAGTTCACAGCAGTCAAAGGAAGGTGTCATCATTTCAACAGTTCCCAGGCATTTTCTCCCCCAGCCTTCCCCATAACCATCACTCCAACCAAGATCCCGAATCTTCTCCATTCCTTCCCCTCCCTGTGGTTAGCAAGCACTTTCAGGTCTGCAAGTTCATTTCAGAGCCCTTGTCTTCTAGCTCTCTGGTCAGCTACTCAAAGCCACAAACACCAGCACTTCAGGTAAACTTACTGCAATCTGCTTGTGACATTTGAGACACAGGTCAAGTCACCTAAGTAGGAGCATCAGATCATGCTGTGTATGCCTCACACAATCTTCCAGGGCTGCATATTCCAAACAGTAGAATACTATTCACCATATGCCACTGCCCTGCTGGCTTTTCCTCACTTATTCCAACTTCCTCCCTCCTCAATGCAGGTACCTAGAAGGATCTGCCCTCCCAGCATGCCCTGCTCAGATCTGTCTCACAGTCTTTGGCATTTGCAGTTCCCTCTGCCCGGAACTAACACACTCACTGTCTCTCAAATTAGTTCTTTAAGGGTTTCAAACACACATGGTTCACTCATATTTATTACTTCCAGCTCTTCCTGAATCCACCCACATTTCCTTATTCAGCCAATGTCATGATGACCCCTTTTAAAGCCCCCAGGGCCATTTTGCACTGTCCCAAATATTCTTGGAGGTATAGTTTTTCACTAGGGATTACCTGACTGACCAGGGTCTACACTCTTAGAGGAAACCGACCCTCCCTTTTCCAGAAGCTAACAATAGCAAATCTCTTCAGGCTAGGGGTGGGATTTTGGGTGCACATCCCCTCTCTATGCTTGGATGTGGTCTGTCTTGGCCTTGCACAGATCTTGTGTGTGCTGTCATGAGTTCAGAACTGTTCTGCTGTGTCCAGAAGATGATTTCTATTTTTTTTTTGTTTTTTTTTTTTGTTTGTTTGTTTTGTTTTGTTTTTCGAGACAGGGTTTCTCTGTGGTTTTGGAGCCTGTCCTGGAACTAGCTCTTGTAGACCAGGCTGGACTTGAACTCACAGAGATTCGCCTGCCTCTGCCTCCCGAGTGCTGGGATTAAAGGCGTGCGCCACCAACGCCCGGCCAGAAGATGATTTCTTATCGTCATCTGCTGCCTCTAGCGTTCACACTCTTTCTGTCTCCTCTTCTGCAGGGCTCTTAACTACAGTGAAATACCGCTACACACATGGAGATACCAAACCTTGATGGGGATACAGAGCATGAAAGTCTTAGTGCACTGCTGTTGGGAACATAAGATGATAAACCCTTGGCAAAGCTTTATGTATGGTAGATAAAATATTCCTGCTCTCTACCCCAACAATTTCACACCAAAGTATTTACTCAAGAAATATGAGTGTATGTTCAATGGTGCTAAAAATATATTTGTTACAGCCATATTTATAACAATGAAAGAACGGAAGTATTCTGTTCTCAACAAATACAGACTGAATAAGTACATCCTAGCATGTGTACAAAATACATTTCTTCACAAAGTATAAACTATTAGCAGATACAATAACATGAATGACTCACAAAAAAGCTGAAAATCCAAACACAAAAGAGTATATACTATACGATTCCATTCATATAACGGCTAAGTCAAGCTCTTTTGAAAGGGACCCCAAAAAACAGAAAGGCTACTTGATGATGACAGAAGTCAGAATGGTGGTTATCTTAAATTTAGACTATAAATGTCCATGGAGGAATCTCACTGAGTGATAGAAATGTCCTGTATTTGTTGGATAAAAAGGGGATGTATGGATAGGCAGCTACATGACAGATTTAGGTAAATATTTTATTAAATACTTAGGATTAATACTTTACATACAAAATATGTTTCTATATTTCTGTATTTTTCTTGGACTCAATTCAAATGAAGAGAGCTATAATATTCTTAGTATTCTAGACCAAAATGTTTATATTTAGTTAGGTTGATAACCCACAGGCCATCAAAGCTACAGGAGTTCTTAGAACAAGCCAATATTCACCCACTCATTAGCAAAAAAAAAAAAAAATAATAAAGAAAAAGAAGTCAGGACAGAGGATGTGAATTATAAAACATGGTGTTCAAAGAAAACCAGGCTAGTTTAAAACAGCCTACTGCTTCGACATTGCTCAGAGGATCTGCCTTCCCTGCTCTCCTGCACCAAGATTTAGGGTGTGCCATTGAGAGTTAGTATTCCGACAATGGACAGCTAAGCAAACTTCCTTCATACGAAAGAGAACCCAGAGTGAAGCCAGCCAGGGAGAGATGCAGAAAGGCTTCCATGCAGGAGAAATGGTGGATAGATGGGGCTCTGAACAGGGGCTCCAGCTCTGCCTTTAATAAAGCCATAATAGCTGAGATGTTACGTGGGTGAGAAACAAGGGAGAGACTCCAAAGGATTATGGACAGTCCGAGCCAGCAGGCAGAGAGTATTCATCTCCACAAGCTGGCTTGAAGGCATCTATTTTCCCAAGAAACTTAGTGCAACGGGTGACAGGGAATTTAAGGCTCAGAACTCCTTCAAATACATAAGTAAAAAGTGTTCTCAGTGAAGGATAAAGTCAGGCTGAATCCAGACAACGTGCAGTAAGTATCCGGGTTTAGGAGCCCTCTGATCCATGGGGAAGGGCCTCATATTAAGAAGTGGTAATCACTCTGGCTGGAGCACTCGGCTACAGGCATCATATCAAATCTCATTTAATTGAAATTCTGAAACCACCTCGAATTGCACACATTAATTATCCCCTCATGACACATAAGAAAGTAAAGTCCTTCTCATTTGAGATCATTTGTCTAAAACTACACAGTGAGGAAGGTAAGTCTTGGGGATTTGGGCAAAGCTTTTTTCACGCCAAAGCCTGTGGCTTTTCAGACTGTCATGGGAAATAAAGATGTCCTATACTGCAGGAAAGTGGGATTAGTGAAGCCACGAGGCAGGAGGCCGACAGAAGTCAGGCTCCAAAAAAAGTGGGACGGGAAGAAGGATGTGGGACTGAGATTTAAGCTCAATAGTGCAAAGTGAAAAGATTACAGCCTGTGGAGGAACACGAAGCCTGGGCTGGAGCAACTGCTGTGAACCCCCAGGGAGCTACTGCATATGGCCGCCAGTCTGTTCCAGTCAGAGTGTAGAGTGAGAAAATTCCCGAACCTGGAGGAGGCTGTAAGCAACCTCCTCTGTGAGGATCGACAGCCTGTGTAGTCTTCTCTATGGCAGCGGGTCCTGCTTCCTGGCCCCTTAGGGCTGACGTCCTCGGTGCACAAGAAGGAACAAACTGCACCCATTCAGCCACCCCACATCTAACCCAACACCCTGCACACGACGATCAGGAGCTGCCTGTGGAGTTAATTAATTAACGACTTGGGGTTGCTTGTTCGCAGTTGATCTGAGTCATGGCACTGCTACTGTATCTGCAGCAGCCAGATGCCTCCTCCTTAAGTCACCCACATAATCATCTCAGTTCTCTAAGCCCCTTTGGTTCCGCAGCCATTTGGCTAGATATGGAGCTCAGGGGTAGAGGGTGTGCTTATCAGACATGAGTTTATGGGTTCAAGGCCCCAGCACTGCAGAGACAAAAAATTAAAAACCATATTTAGGGGTACAAATG
Organism: Chionomys nivalis; assembly: GCF_950005125.1. Lineage (NCBI taxonomy): Eukaryota > Metazoa > Chordata > Mammalia > Rodentia > Cricetidae > Chionomys > Chionomys nivalis. The sequence goes on from NC_080092.1 coordinate 48,012,815, forward strand.
AAACCAAATATTCCTTTAGTCACTTGCTCAGCAAAATGGTGAGTGAAGATTAATTTTGTACGTCCTTTGTTTAGTGACAGAGAGAATCAAATCTTCAGGGCCCATGCCATCTTTATAAAGAAGACATTAGGGGTCGGAAAGAGAACTCATCAGTGCAGCTCACTGGTTGCTCTTGCAGAGCAAGGATGACCTGGCACCGTTACTCTTCATGGCCATCTCTGACTCCAGTTCCAGTGAATCAGATGCCCTCTGCACACCTCCTTCTGTAGGCAGCACACATGTATATATATATATATATATATATATATATACATATATACACACATACATACATTCAGGCAAAACATTCAAACACAAAACAAAATCATCTTAAAATAGAAAACTTGAAAATCAATTGATCTTTATTCAAAAATAGCTAGAAAATCTTATAATATGTAATTTCTCTTCAAACTAATGATTTATTAGTTCCAAAACAATTCTAATGAAAACAATGTATATGTAACGTTAAAAAAATAAAAGCTTCATAAACAGTTATGTGGAATGAAGCTGGAGAGATAAGTCTGCAGTTAAGAGTACCAGCTGCTCTGCCAGAGGACTGGGGCTCAGCCCCAGCACCAGAGTGGAGGCTCACAACGACCTCTAACTCCAGTCCCAAGGGATTCGACATTCTCTTCTGACCATTGTGGACCCTGAACTCCCATCATGTGGTGAACAGACACACGCAAAAAAACACTAACACACAAACAAATAAAATAAAAATGTTTTTTAAAAGTTGATATGGAAAAAAAAACTACTGTAAGAAAGAAATAAGTCATTCTGAAGAGAATGTTGCAATGTCTTGCACCAAGGAGCATGCATTGTAAAAAAACAGAGCAAGAGGTACAAGAATAGATGATTGGAACAAAAAGGAAAAGTCAGGAAAGAGATGCTGGTAAGCTCAAGAATGAAGATAGGATAAAAATATCACTGAGGCCAACCGAAGAAAGAAAAAGAACAGGGCACAAAAATCAAATAGACATAAGGGGAAATTGAGTTATGTTAAACTTCTTATTTTCCTTCAAAATTCAAAACTAAGAGTTTGTAAGAATATTTGAGAAATAATCTCAGGGTACTTGTTAAGACACTTCAAATTCATACAGAATCCAGACATCTGTGAAATTATAGGTCATGTGAAAGCCAGAAGTCCTGGATGAGAGAGAGAGAGAGAGAGAGAGAGAGAGAGAGAGAGAGAGAGAGAGAGAGAGAGAGAGAGAGAGAGAGAGAGAACACCAATGGCTAGCCAGCATGCCACTTTTCCAGCTGCTTCCTCAGGTCCATCATCATGGGGCTCTATGTCACTGAATAAACTTCTTTTACCTGAGGAATTTTTAGGTGATCTGTCTTTTTCACCAAAATACAAGAGTATAATATATGATATTAGCTAAACCATGTTCTGTACAGTCGAGACTTTAATATAAAAAAGAGGCAGAAAATATTTATGTATATTTTCCTACTCTTTGGTAAGAGACGTCCAATCTGAGTTCAAAGGAAAAAGAAATAAAAGAATGAATAGGTCACATTTGACAAAAATAATTTTAGAATATTATATAAAAAGTCACCACAAACGTGGCCCTTGTGCATAACATTATTGACATTACAGAGGTCAAAGGGTAAAGTGACCAAAACATTCACTCACGGATGAGAGTGAAATAAATGTGATGTGGATATACAACAGAATATTGTTCTGTCTGATAAGGAACAGAAGTCTTGTCACATGGTGCAACACGGATAAAAGTGGTCCATGAAATAATCTAAAACAAACAACAACAACAAGACACATACCATATTGATCCCACTCAGCTACCCAGAGAAGACCAATGTAGAGAGACATAAAGAAGAATGATGATGGCCAGGAGCTGGAGAGTAGAAGTGGCGTCATTGTTTAATGGGTCCACAGTTTCAGTTTTTCAAGATGAAAATTTTCTGGAGATCCGCTGTACAGCAATTAGAACAGGCGACATTATTAAACATTCTATACCTAACCGTGGTTGAGAGGGTAAATTTTGTGTTACATGTACTTCACCAAAATTGTACATTTAAGAGCATGTATATATGTATATATGTATATATATATATATATATTCCTACAGATAAGAGATAAGCTTCCTTGGGGACCATTTGATCTACAGACAGGAAGGAAGATAAGCTGCACAGTATCTCTTTAGGGTACATGACTGATGAGTAATTAGAGTGTTCAAACATGCACACCCTTTGACTCAGTAATTCTACTCCAGCAAGGGAATTCCCCTCTATCCAAGGGAAATAATTACAGACCTAGCAGAGATTTATGTGTAGTGATTGCCATCACAGCATTATTTATAATAATGTAAAACTAGACCAAGCTCAATTTGATCAACAAGAGAATGACTGAATAAATTATGCTATACGTGAAGGGTGGATGCCATGCAGTCATTTGCTGAGAGTTTTCTTTAGAATATGTTAATGCCAGGACAAAGACTCACAAAGTACTATTATGTAAACAAAATGTTTACAATAAATATATAATGTGATTGCATTTTTGAAAACACAGGGAGAGATACTCGTAGGCCAAGAGGAGAGTATAACAGTTGTTCTCAAGATGCTGGCTATATGGGATATGAGCTATTTTCTACTCTCTTCTGTGTTTTCTAGATGTTTCTCAACAGACAAGTATTTTTTCTACAATGAGAAGTATTTCACATTGGGAACAGGGTGCATTTTGATGGGAACAGGTAATTCATAGCTGAGCAAAGGGAAGTGGTGGCTTGTACAAGAGTCATCTAGGGCAAGGCCTTCTCTCACCATCACAGGCTCAGTAACCTGTGCAGTCCCCTGCTGGCTTTTTGCAGTCACCTCTTGGCTTAGAAAGAACAATGATGAAGGGGTGAGGCTTGAGGAGTTGTTCTTTGTCCTAACTCCCTTCACCTAGAAAACCTGGGTTTTTTTTGTAGTTGTTGTTGTTTTTGTATTTTTGTTTTGTTTTGTTTTTGTTTTTGTTTGGCTACCATACCCGTCCCCATACCACATTTAAATGACAGAAAAATCATTGACACCAGACTGCAGCTCACGTAGCAGGGACTTCACTGAGCGTGAAAGAGACAGCATTGGATCTGGGTTCTAGAAGTGAGGGCTGGTGTCCTGACTCAACCAGAAATGTTGCACGGTTCTTCCCTAAAGACTATCTACCTAGATGCAGGGTCAGGACCTGCAGAGGCCAGGCAGACAGCCAGCCACAGAGGCTGTGACAGCCAGTCATCAAGAAAAGGCCTCCCAGTTCTGCTGTTCCCCTCCCCGTTCTGCTGTTCATTTGGGAGAGACTTAGCCATTAACACTCTCATCTACTCGGTGTGAACTTTAAATAAGATGTTCCAGTGAAGTGGGTAGAGGAAGCTACTTTGCTGCAACTGGGGAGAGTAATCGTGCAGAATGTTTGCATCTGCTGAACGGCAGCTCAGGGAGCTGGCTTCATGCAAGTGAGACAGAGTGTCCGGGAGAGCCCCAAGGAGACTAGCTGAAGGCAGCTGCCTTCACACGGGCTGATGGAGCTGGTCTGGGCAAACTGTATGCTCTCTCTAATTCAGACTGTCTAGACTGGTGCTTGAGGCTCTAAGCACCCAACTGGGGCCAGGGGGTTATACATCAACAGGAAAGAGAGGCGATTGCTGTTAGTCTGCTCATTAATCCAATCTTACAGCACATGGGAACAACATATCCTATAGCTTATCTGCTGTGGGTCTGATGTCCATACAGAAATTTCTCCACATACAAAAAAAAATTTGCATCAGTTAATATACACACATCATCTATGTGGGCATCCTGTCTGTCTGCTAACAACAGCTGGTATGTGTTCACTACTCTGATCTCCACTGTCACACTGCTCCTGGCAAAACATGGTATATACTCAGTATATGTGTTTTGATGCTGAGTGCAAATGCCATGAGCATTCACCAGTGGTGGTACTTTGAATGTAACTGGCACCATAATCCCCTAGGGAGTGGCACTATTAGGAGGTGGCTTTGTTGAAGTAGGTATGGCCTTGTTGGAAGAAGTGTGTCGCTGTGGAAGTGGGCTTTGAAGTTTCCTATGCTCAAGAAACTCTCCAGTGACTCAGCCCACTTCGTGTTGCCTGCAAGCCAAGACAGAAGAGCCCTTAGCTTCCTTCTCTAGCACCATGTCTGCCTGCAAGCTGTCTTCCTTCCCACCATGACGATAATGGACTAAACCTGCGAAATTGTTAAGCAAGCCACCACAATGAAATGCTTTCCTTTCTAAGCATTGCTGTGATCATGGTGTTTCTTCATGGCAATAGAAACTCTAACTAAGACACCAGGCATCAGGCAGGTTATGTTGGAGATGAAAAAGGACATATGCTGATTCTTGCCCCTATGTCCCTTTGTGTCCAGCCCCAAAGACCTACTTTCTGCCTCTTGTCTCTGCTTTGGGCTCTGGGAGAAAAAAAAAAATGATTGTTTTGTTTTTTTTTTGTTTTGTTTTGTTTTGTTTTGTTTTGTTTGGAGCAGTTATTACAGCCCTCCATGGGACTAGCTCTAACTGTACTCTGGTAACGCAACACACTGCTTCACAAGGCACTGGTGAGTAATAACAGATTTTAACAACCACTAGCATCTAGTACCACGAGATACTAGAATAATATCTGGTGTGTGTGTGTGTATCATATGAGATCATGTACGCAGAACTGGGAATTAAACCCCAGGCTTCATGAATTCTACTATTTTGCCCTTCCTACCCTTCATCCTGAAATGATTCTTCTAGAGTAAGAGCATAGATATGGTGAAACAGCAGAGAACTGCATTCACACCTGAGAGGACCCATAAGGAAGTCGCAGAGCAGGCTGTAAGAAATAAAGAAGGTTGTACGCATGCTCCCACCAACAGCAGTCAGCAACACAGGCAGGAACAGTCTTCAGATGTCGCTGTAACAGTTGCTCACTGCCACCACCAATTCAAATGCCCAGGGACCCACAGAGCTGAAAGGCTAAGCGGATGAAAGAGCCACCATGAAGCCATCATCATTAACCCCAGAAGATATACAGGGTCCAGTGGTTTGCAAGTTAGGGTTCCTCACCGCCCCTTAGTTCCTCACCACTGTGTAGTGGAAAGAATGGGCTTTATTTTCAACATGCCCAAATAAGAGTAGCGAAAGGGAAGCAGGCCCTGGCTTCGCAGCTTACAAAGACACTTACTACCCCATCTGGTGAAGATACATCTCAGAATAATGAGCGAGAGCGTTTCTCTGTTACCCAGGGGCTGAAGGTAGGCAGAGTTGACCCAGGCCATGGACTCTGCCTTCTCCCAGGTCCTGGTACAGGTCTGGAACATGGCTCTCAGTTAGCTCTTCCGGGGAGGTTGCAATAACAAGTTTCACCTCCAGTGTGCAAAACTGTGATGCCGAGAATCACCAGGAAGAATTGGCGCTTCCTGGGCTATAACAGCCTGCCTAGCCATCCCACTTCAGTAAGTGGGACCAGAGAGACATCTTCTCTTTCCCATTCAGCTCCAAATCATGACCTTGCTTGCTTCTCAGAAAAACCGGCTGCTAGGACTTTTGAAGCCAGTTTGATGATTGGACATATTCACATCTGAGCGTTCAACGGCATGTGGACAGAGAAGCAGCAAGCTTCCAGGACCGTTTCATTTAAAAATGGCCATTCTGTTTCCGGAGAGAGAACAAATGGGGAAATCACTGGGAGAGTATGGTGGGGGTGAAGGGGGTGCGGACCCATGCTCACAAACAAGGCTCAGACCATCTGGTCCCATTAGCGGCTGTACCCTCTGAACTACACCCAGTGGACAGAGACACAGCTGCCTGCGCTGATGTGTGAGCTCCTCCAGGCCTCTCCAGTCTCTAGGTGCCCCAGGCTTTCCATGTGACCTCGAAGGCATTGCCAGCACAGCTGAAATGTGTCTCATTACTGTGCTCCCATCTGCTCTATGCAGCCCCTAGCTGACAGGGTACAGAAAAGGACAGGAGGTGGGTGGGTCCCAGCGTAGTGGGCATCCTTGTTAATAAGAGAAGAGATCCAGGCACTCCCACACTACACTGGGATGTGTAGGCATGCGTGCACCTCAAGTGGGCTCCTTGGAGCAGCAGCCTGAGGATCACAGGTCTCTGTTGGAAATGCACCTTAGTCCCAGCCCTGCTGAATCAGAACCTGCATTTGCAAAAGGGTCCCTGGTGGTTCTCCTGTGCACTAGGATTGGAGAGACATTAGTGTAGGGTACTGATTTTATAGCAGGAGTGATTTTGCATTCACAGGGGACATCTGTCCACATCTGTAGGCATTTTCAGTTGCTGCAGCTGGGGAGGGAGAAGGTATATGGTGTCTTAGAATAAAAGTCAGAGTGATTGACCAAGATCTGGCAATAAACAGCCCCTTACAAAACAAGAGTATTCAGGTAAAAAATGCCCAGCATGCTGAGGCAGAGACATTCTGCAACAAAAAGGAAGAGTTTACTGGGATCCATGCCTCTCTTCCTCATAGTTCAAATGAAATTATTTAAACATGAGTTTCTACAGCACGCCCAGGACAACTCTATAAACAGATGTCTTCTTCCAGTGTGCAATCCCAGAAGGCAGGGATGATGGCTTCCACTGCAGAGCAACATTAAAATCTAAATTAGGAACAGAAAAATTACATTTCTTCGATTTCCCAAAGCATCCCTCCATTTTGTCCGGTTTACCAAGGTGCCCTCTGTGGCCCCATTCCCTGGGACCTGTCTGTCTTCCCAGAGCTGGAAAGAGACTGTCTTCTTCTCTTCTCCTCACTGACTTGTTTTGAGATGCACTATAGTCACACTTGTGTGCAACAGCAGACCAGAAACTGCTCCTCCTAGCTGTTGTTTTATATCTGCTAATGAACCTTCCTAGCACCCTTTCCTCCCTGCCTTCGATAATCACGAATCTACTCTATGCTTCTCAGAGATCGGCCTGTTAGATTCCACAAACCAGATAGATCATATGGCCTCTGCCACTGCAGGATTGGCTTATTTCACCACAGATATTGCTCTTTGCTTCATCCACAAATGAAAGGGGCACATCATTTTTAGAGATGATGTGTATATACACACCACATCGGTTTCCCTTATCCATTTGTCTGTTGATAACTCGAGCTTTATCGCGCTAAGTCTGACGGATTCCTCCATCTTATATCTCGGCCCCGTCCCCTTCCTTAAGTCCACTGCCAGTCATCCTCACAGGACAATTCAAATCCCTGCTTGCTATTTTTCAGCTTTCGTTCTATTATTCTCTTCACTCAATCACTGTAGAATGATCAAAGCAATCTTTCTGGCACACAAATGAGGTCATGTCATTCCCTGACTCAAAATCCCTTAATGGTTTCCTGCTGACTGAAGGATAGAAGTTGAACTCCTTAACACAGCATTAACTACCCTGCCTTCTCCTCCTGACACCCCTGACTTTTGGATTTCTAAATATCAAATTATGTGATGTCTCCAAAAAAAATCATTTTTCTTGGATGTCTTTTCATAATACTCTATGTTTTTCCTGGTAGATGCAGTCCCCTCCAAGTGCATACTCGATAAGACCCTCCTCATCATTAAAGCTTCAAGTCTCAGGCCCCTACCTCTTCTATGCAGCCTTACCCAGAGTCTTCCCATGAACAGAATTCTGCTGTTTCTGTCATTTCTTAAGCAACAACTTTGATCAAGGTTCATTACAGCTGTCTGCACAACTCTATTTCTTTTAGACTCTGAAATTCATGAGAATAAGAAGTGTACCTTCTCTTCCCTGTGCCTCTGCACCCTGGCAAATATCCAAGCATACAGCAGTAGCTTGGTGAATAATTATTGAACGAAAATGGTAATATGAAGGGGAATAAAAGGGACCAAGAGGCTTCTCCTATGGTCACACAATAAAGTTCTATTGACAAACTGTGTAGTATGGGAATCCATGATGGTCCATGGGATTTTGAACCTAAAATTGGGTTATTAAGTGGGCAAAGACTGAAGAGGTAAGTCAGAAAGAATCGCTTGCTTAAAGTAGGAGATACATTCGAGTCCTTGGCAGACATAGTCTTTCCATCAAAAAGCCAGACAGGAGGAAACAAGCAGGAGCAGAAAATCAGAAATGAGGCAGTAAATTTTTTTTTTTAAAACAAAAGATGATTTATTTTATTTTCATTTAATGGGTATGGGCTTTTTGCCTATGAACTGGTGCCATGCCTATTGAAGCCAGGGAAGGGTATCAGATTCCCCCTGGAACTCTATCTACAAATGGTTGTCATGTGATTACTGAGAATTGAAGCCTCCAACTCCCAGCCTCGTATACCCCAACTCAGTTTTCTGGAAGAACAGACACTGTTATTAACCACTGAGAGACCTCTCCAGCCCCAGAAGTAGCTCTATGAAAGATCTCCTTAGAGGTCAAAGGTAAAAGGCCTAAAGTCAGAAGAGAAAGACAGATGGGGAGAGAGAGGGAAAGAGAGGGAGGGGTAAATATTGAAGATAAGGAACTTGGTGAAAAATATCATTTCAATTGTTGGAAAGAGAAATGAAACTCTAGGAAGTAGGATCTGCTAAAAGGTCAGGATAAAACGGACAGGATGTTAGGGCATTCCTGGTGAGAGATCAAGGAGGAGAATATCAACAGTAGGAACATGGTCAACAACCTCAAATAGAAGAGGGGAAATAGGTTAAAGATTAGAAGACACTGGAAGTGTGGTTACTATGTGGTCACTGGTACTCAAAAGCTGAGGAATGGGGAATGGACATTTTGATCCCCTCTCAATTTTGATAATTTGAGCTTTTAGCAGTGGAGGGAGCCTTGCTGCAGCGAATGCTCAAGTGGCAGCTGCAGGGGGGGGGTCCCTGCAGCTGGGGAGAATGAGTGAGCAAGGAGACAGACCACCAATGATAAAAGAAGTCTGTCTGCCAGGGCTGAGCTTCCTGAAAGAGCGGGTACTCCTAGCACAAGTATGCTCAGCACATCAGGGTGGGCTGGGGTAGGTCAGGGCTGGGGTAGCTGCTGACTCTTTCTCTTTCCATGTGATTCTTTTCCTTTCTGTGGTGCTAGGAACCAAATTAGGCATTGCACACATGCTAAGAACATACTGTACCACTAAGCTGTAGCCCCAGCCCATCAATGGGGTGATTCCCATCATCTGTCCCCTCCAAACCACCAACTATCTGAAGGACGGTAAATTCTATTTCTGTGTTTTCCATGCATATTGGCATTTGGAGGACTAGATGGTCTTATTTACATGAACCACACTGCTCAACTCCTGACTGTGCCCACCCCACCTCTCAAAGAAAGGCACAAGCTCCGTGTTCCTGTAGCCATTCTGCAGCCCCACCCATTATTTTCCTCTTCCTTTATGAGTGACATCAGAATTATATCATTGTATTCTTTCTGTGTGTGAGAGAGGGAGACAGAAGCGCAGATATAGGGAGAGAGGGACAGACAGGCTGAACCCAGTGCTATGCAAGCACCCTGCTACTGAGCTACGTAGACGCTAGTACTTCCTCCTGGACAAACAGAGATCTCCATCGGCAATGAAAGCAGAAAGGAAGAAAAGCACTAGTTTGGGTGGTTCTTGGTGAGCCACCCATCACCATATTGGAAAGCAGAAGAAGTGATAAAGGCAATGATTAGTTCTATATGGGTGAAGTGTTTTCATACTTTCCTTCAGGTTGTGCAACTCCCCGTTAATATCTATTAACATAAAGTCTGGTGCAGGGAGCTTCAACGTAGGGCCAGACATATCGGCTGTCTATATACTACATTTCTACTTGACATCTGAGTTGAAATTTTGATTGGAAATTTTTTATTTGATTTTTGAAATTTGACATATTGATTTGAAATTTTTAATCTGAATCCAGGGCTTCTTACTTTTACGGGTGAGCACTCTACCATTTAACTTTATTTGACTTTAACTTTATCCCGTTTCTTCCTTTCTATCGGTCATCAAAGCTGATGGACAGGGAGGACACTGCAGACATCTGGAAGATGGGTCCTTAGCACAAGACTCAAGCATCTTCCTAGGCTGCCTGGCTAGAGGCTGTGCCACTGGCATTTATAGCTTTCCTTCCAAATGCTGAGCCATAAAAATCTATACTAGAAGGAACTGCTACTGTTACTACTACGGTGGGGGCTTGGGGAAAATATGTTACTCAAAGGACTTTGTGGAAACCAAGCATTCAAGGACACACACGGGGGGGGGAGGAGGAGGGAGGGAGAGGGAGGGAGAGGGAAGGAGGGAGAGAGGGAGAAAGGGAGAGAGGGAGAGAGAGAGAGGGAGAGGGGGAAAAAGAGATAGAGAGAGAGAGAGACATACGCACACTAAGAATCCTACATTGGTATATTTACTTCCAAACAAACAGAAATCACAGGCAGGATCTAGAGATGCTAACCTAAAGAGCTATGGGCATGAGTCACCAGCTGATAGACAGCTTCCTTCTGACCCAGAGGGAAAGCTGCAATATGAACACAATAATATGATGCCAACAGGTGATCAGGTCAGGCACTCTTCTGCTGATGATATATGACGGAGAGATGGAGTGGCAAACTGATGAGCCAATAGCGCTACTTAAATGTTAGGGCTAGCCAGGGTTTTTTGCTGCTTCTCAAGACAGAGATGGATGTTTCTAGCTGACTGTGTGACATAAAACCAAATCCAAGGCTTCTGTGCCACACGGGGCCATAAGCGTGTCTTATACCCAGCTGGAGGCCTCTTCTAATGCATTCTCCAAGCTGTAGAAGTTACACCTATTAAACCTATGCTCTCTTGCATTAGTGAAATCGGTGCTATATGAGTCAGAAAAGAAAAACAAAAGCCAAGTTCCCCAATTCCAGTTCTGTTATTTGTTTCTGTTTGTTCAACTCTGCATCAGTGTAAAGAATAACTTGTTCATCAGATAATTATGTGCTTTGAAAATAAGCAATCTTGATAAAAAAACATGAAACATATATTCTATTTTACTACTTAGGATCTTGCATGTTAAAATATACAGATTGAGTAGACTGCCAAACATGGGCTCAAAAGAAACCTGTTTTTCTTTTATAAAAGAAAGGAAGGGAAAAAGAAGGGAGAAAGAGGACTCACTAAACACAAGGAAGAAAAGTTAATTCATCAACTCAGATCTAGAATGAGGAGACTCCATTAGAGATCATAGGATTATTTATTTATTTATTTATTTATTTATTTATTTATTTATTTATTAAAGATTTCTGCCTCCTCCCCACCACCGCCTCCCATTTCCCTCCCCCTCCCCCAATCAAGTCCCCCTCCCTCATCAGCCCTAAGAGCAATCAGGGTTCCCTGCCCTGTGGGAAGTTCAAGGACCACCCACCTCCATCCAGGTCTAGTAAGGTAAGCATCCAAACTGTCTAGGCTCCCACAAAGCCAGTACGTGCAGTAGGATCAAAAACCCATTGCCATTGTTCTTGAGTTCTCAGTAGTCCTCATTGTCCGCTATGTTCAGCGAGTCCAGTTTTATCCCATGCTTTTTCAGACCCAGGCCAGCTGGCCTTGGTGAGTTCCTGATAGAACATCCCCATTGTCTCAGTGTGTGGGTGCACCCCTCGCGGTCCTGAGTTCCTACTCGTGCTCTCTCTCCTTCTGCTCCTGATTTGGACCTTGAGATTTCAGTCCGGTGCTCCAATGTGGGTCTCTGTCTCTGTCTCCTTTCATCGCCTGATGAAGGTTAATATTCAGGAGGATGCCTATATATTTTTCTTTGGGTTTCATAGCAGCATTGTTTATAATAGCCAGAACCAGGAAACAACCTAGATGCCCTTCAATGGAAGAATGGATGTAGAAAGTATGGAATATATACATATTAGAGTACTACTCAGCAGTAAAAAACAATGACTTCCTGAATTTTGCATGCAAATGGACAGAAATAGAAAACACTATCCTGAGTGAGGTGAGCCAGACCCAAAAAGAGGAACAGGGGATGTACTCACTCATATTTGGTTTCTAGCCATAAATAAAGGACATTGAGCCTATAATTCGTGATCCTAGAGAAGCTAAACATAGGATTTTTTTTTAAAGAAATCATAACAATGCCTGTGTTAAATAGTTACATAAAATATAGAAAGTAACAAGAACCATTAACTCACCCAAAACTATCTGCCAGATCACGGAAGCCTTTCAGGAGTCAAAACCTGAGCCGTGCATGGCAGCACAGTCTGTATTCCACAGCAGCAGGAGGATCAAGTTCAAGGCCGGCTGAGCTCCCTGAGAGCCCATTTCAAATAAAGAATTACAATATTGTTTGTAGTTAGGATGCTACGTCTACCAGTGTATGGCCATTATTCTGTTCTCACGAATGGCTACATTCTTTGAGCAGACAGAACCACTTATCTTTGTTTACATAAGCAAATAATGCACAAATTCCTTTTCAGTCCTACAAATAAGAGCGATAATCAGCTTCCACCTAACTCCTGACCAGACCGTCACAAATTTCAAAGCAACAGGGCCCAATTAAATGCTGTGTCTCCATATGTACTGTCAACATGTGGAGGAGAGGGGGCTCATTAATTCAGCGAGGACACATTTCTGATGGTGCCATTATGCCTCATGGAGCCACTATATTCTGCAAGCAAGTAGACTTTCACATCCTGTTATGGATCACCAATTAGTTCTGCCAGTCTGGGGGAAGAAAAAAACAATCCTGTTTACTGTCAGCCCGGCTATGGGTTTTGGCTTCTGTGTCCCCACGTCCTAATTTCTAGGTCAAGTTGGTTCATGGAAGTGGAATAGAGGAGACAATGTGGGGGAAATCCCAAGAGAGCTTGGGGCAAAGGCAGCATTGGGTATTCTCCAGTGGCATCCATGCAGAGTTCTTGGAGAAAGGGTAGGTACCTAGTATTACTTTGGGGCACAGCTTTCTCCTCTGACACCAACTTCTATGTTATGGAATGTTCTGGACTCCTCCTGTGCCTGCCCCACACTGCTATGACTTCATCAGCTTTTCTCTTTAGGGTCAACCTGGGTTTGCCTCCCAGCTTTGCAGCTGATAGGTGGTTCATTCTCGGGCAGGTTAGTTGCCATTGCTGTTCTAGTGATTTCTCGCCTGTGAGACGGAAACTGAGATATCCACCTCCTTCGGTCAGACCATCATTCATGAGTATGAAGTGTGTAGCCTGGGTTCTGGTACACATCTGATTCTCTGAGAAATACATGTAAGACACAATGCAACATGTTCTCTATTACGTTATCAAATAGCTCTGCTACATGAAAATCTGAAGAAGGGACTGCTCTCGGTTAGGGAGATTGAGCTGCTCTGCCTCTGTTTCCCTAGTCCTTCGTACCGCCTCCTGCCTGCTCCTGCTTGATTACACATGCTGGATTTTTACCCTTCCTCCTTACCAATGCTGAGACCTCCTCTCTGCGGGTTTCCCATCTTTTCCCTTCATAAGACGACACCAACTCTAGTTCTAGTTCCACCTCTGTCCCCAGCCGAGTTTCTGCTTTCCACCTTCCCTGTGACCACTGGTATGTGAAGGACAAGCCACGCCCACCTCACTAGACGTGCTCATGAACATGCTCTCCACGTCATGTATGAGACTCTAACATAGAAAACACTCCTAATGTCTGCAAGTGACCAAAGCAAACATCTTGTCAAACCCTGAGAGAAACAATTCTCATTACTAACTAGCATTCTGCCTCAGATCCCAGAGTGGTCCGCCCAGCCGTACAAACATCTGGGGACTCTGACCATTGCTGTAGAACAGGATACTTGGTGGAGCCAGTTTCAGCTGTCAAGGGTGCCATGTTGGACTGTGACTCATCTGTGCAGCCCCCATTCATTACTAGTCTACACTACTACATCCTAGCAACCCCCTCCCCCTCCATAGTTACTTTTCTATTGCCTTGATAAGACACCACGATCAAGGCAACTTATTGAAGAAGGAGTTGATTCTGGACTAACGGTTTCAGGGTGTTAGAGTCTATGACCATCATGGTGGGGAATAGGGCAGCAGGCAGGCAGGCAGGCAGGCAGGCAGGCAGGCAGGCAGGCAGGTAGGTAAGCAGACATGGTACTACAGCAGTGGCTGAAAGCTTATATCTGATCTACAAGCATATGGTAGAGAGAAAGCTAGCTGGAAAGGGAACAGGTTTTTAAAACCTCAAAAACAACCACCAGGGACACACCTCCAAGGAAGGCCATACTTCCTGCCTTCCCAAACAACCCCACCAACTGGGGAACAATCATCCAAATATATGACATTATGGGGGTCACTTATATTCAAATGATCCTGGCCCTCACAGGCTTGAGGCCATAACATAGCGCCCCATATCTGTGGTACAGATGACTTCAGGCTCTCAGCTAAACCAGCCACAGGAGTGAACTCTGCAAAGATAGAAGAAATTCAGCCACTCTTAGGGCTGCAAGAAATCATAAAGAGTTCTGTAATTCACTGACACTGGGGATTGTCACTCTCGGGTCTATAAACAGCACCCACATTGTGCCCAGGTTCAGAGTCATGTTTACACTGCTGGTAGCTGTAAGGATCAAGGCTGATTTTTTTTTTCATCAGAAGTTGCTGCTTGCAGCACATTAGAGCCAGAGGCCTAAACTGCCCTGTATCCAGGGAACAGAGGTGGTGTTAGCCTCAAGACTTACTTCAGTATCACATGACTTCCAAGGCCCTATCTAGGCTGTGTGCAGCTGAACAGGGAAAATTCATGAGCTCTCCACTTTTAAAACGGTTGAGGGAACGCTTATAGGAGGGCGAAGCTCAGGTACCCAAGGTCAACACACTTTAATTAGGTTGCCACAATTAGAACAGCAATTAGCTTTTAACTGTTTGTCCCTCTGTTTCTCTCCTGGGTTATCCAGGGCCCTTCTTTAGTATCAACCTCTGAGTGCCTCTGACTTTCCCAGCTTGCCTTGCTTCTGTCTCACCCTCGGGTTAGGTGTCTTTCTCCACTTTCTGGACCCTTGGAAGCTTTTGAGTCTGGATCCCATATCCACATTGCCACCCCCTCCCCAACACACACATGCACTTTCTCTCTCTGGCTACCAAACATCCAAAACAGAATCATTTCTTCGTGTTTCCTCATGCGTTAGGGGCTGAACTCCTTCTCTCTCCTTTTCCTCCTGAGCACTCATTGGTGACAATGGCACTCTGCTGTGAGGTGGGAGAAGAGGAAAGAATGCACACATCATTTTCGTGGAACCCTCAAAACTTAGCCCCACCATGTACACAAAGGAAACACAGCCCTTGCATAAATTCCAGGGAGCACACACCGGAAAAGATGATGCTGGTGGGCATAGCACTCAATCCTCCCCCTTAAATAACACTTAGAGAAGTGTCGCTCCGAACTCTTTACTCATATTACAATAATCCCAGTAAAAATTTTAACCGTAGAATAGCACCAATTTTTAATTTGTTTATTCCACTTAGCATATTATAAACATGTCTTCATGCAAACAGAAACATATCAATAACACCACCATATTTAATAGGCTAGGGACAATTTAATGTCCTCGGAGATTAATAATCATCTATCACTATACAGTTAGGGTTATTACTAGCTTTTTTCAATAGTTTCAGCATCACATACATTCTTGGGCTCCATAGTAATTATGTATGTGTATCTGTATATGTGTTCATGTGTGTTCAGTGTGTTAGGGTATGTATACTTCTTTGTGAACATTCACATGGAGGCCAGATGTCTATGGTGGGTGTCTTCACTTGTCACTCTCCACCTTATTTTTTGAGACAGGGTCTCTTACTATGGTGGTCTGAAACAGAAGGGCACCCATCGGCTCCTATAGATATGGCCTTGCTGGAGTAGGTGTGACCTTGTTGGAGGAAGTATGTCACTGGGGGTGGGCTTTGAGGTTTCAAAAGTCAGTCCATACCGGGCCCAGTCTGTCTGTCTGTCTGTCTGTCTGTCCTTACAGATCAGGGTGTAGTCCTCAAGCTACTTTTCCATCACCACACCTGACTGCCACCATGTTCTCTGCCATGATGATAATGAACTAATCCTCTGAAAATGAAAGCAAGGTCCCCAATTAAATGCTTTCTTTTTATGTGTTGCCTTGGTCATAGTGTCTCTTCACAGCAACAGAACAGTGACTAAGACACTGACTGAACCTGAACCTGGCCAATTTGGTGAGACTGCCTGGTCAGTGGGTCCTGCCCTTCAGTTATGGGGGGTTCCAGCTGCAGCCTACTGCATTTGGCTTTTACACTGTGACTGCGGATCTGAAGGCAGCTCCTCATGCTTTCATAGCAGGCACTCCGCCAACCGCGCCATCACCCAGCCCTCCCCAGTGATGTTAAGAGACTATTACCATGATCAGCTAACAGAAAAAAGTCATATTGACTCATGAATTACAGGAGAGTCGATTAAATATTGAGACACCTGTTTTATATAAAAGTGTTCTAGTATTAAGTGTTATAGGCAAGGCACGACTCTAGGGGTAGACTTGGGTAGTTATTGTCTCTACTAGTAGCTGCTTCCTGGCCAGTCCCTTAGAGGCTAGAGGTTTAAATTGTTATGTAGGTGAGGGGAGGGCAAGGGTAATCCCATATCCTTTTGGCACGTTTCTGGATATAGGTTCACTCACTGACAGTGACCTCCCCAATCAGATGCTGAGTCTAAGAAACCCTTCCTCAGTAAATTAATCTTTATACATTGTGCCTATTTCTATCATGGGACCAAATTCCCATCTCTTTTTGGACCTTTCAGTGGTGGTCCTCTGCTCCCAATCATTCATTTTTTGAGACAGCCTAAAACTCAGGGTTTGGTACCACTCTATTCAACCGACAGCAATGGTCACAAGTAACTTCACTTTCTAGCCTATGCATCTCCATTGACAACATGAATGAATAAGTTAACATTAGCAAACAATTAACACACATTAAGTAGCTTGCTAGGTGTTCAAAGTTGAAGCTCCTGGTCCTTCACAGACTCTCATCTGGCAAGGAAGATGCCCACGAAGCAGCGCTATGAGATGTGATGTAGTTTTTCAGAGCCAGGAAGGACTCCAGGAGAACCTAATCACACCGGTCCACGCAGAGATCTTCTGGAGCGGATAATCTAGGAACTGACTCTCAAAGAAAAGAGACAAGGCTGTCTCAGGGCAAAGTAAAACCAACCCCTGCTTCTTTGTGCTTAGGTGGAATCTCAGCTAGAGTTAACAGATGGGTATGATCCACCATGACCCAGCGGCCCTGAGATCAGCCTCAGCAGAGCTGCAAAGCATAATTCTGTGCAAGCTCCAAGTTTCCCATACCCAGTGTGTCAGGTGCCACTACCCAACCCCGGGCAGGTACAAGCCAGAGGCTATCAATTAATGCTCCAGGGTGGTGGGAACAGATGGCTAACGGCAGCTACAGTGGCGCAGTCTTAAAGCCAGTGCTACAGAGTCCCAGGAAGAGCTGGATTCCTAATCCAATAAACAGTTCATTCACATATCCTTTAATGGGCTCTTCCTGTTATCCCATCCAATATTTCACATCTTCGCTTCTGCTCCTCGGATACATTCAGAAATAAATGACCTAGATAGTCAAACTCTTGCCCCAGACCCTGTATTCGAGGAAACCTAAACTAAGACACGTTCTACACTCTTTGTAGCTGTGGAGTCCTAAGGAGGGTGTGGGGATCAATCTTAGATCAAAGGAGCCAAAAAGGAGAGAAAACAAGTCCATTTGGGGCTCAAGTTCTGTTCTGTTCATGCTTCTATGGCCTTATGATCGCTCGTCTTGCTTAGTACTGCCTTGAACTTGAGGAATCCTGGTGTGTGTTCTCACCACCTCTGTGCTGCCTGCCCTGGAGGGGTTTGCAGACACTGAAGCAGCTCCCACACAGGCCTGCTTAATGACTTTCTGGAAGAAATCAGAGGTGACATGAGCACTGTAGAGTATCACAATGTGCCAGCTCTGAGTCCTTGTGCCCTGGGCAACCAGGGAAGGACAGGACAGATGGCAACTGTCAGCCCTTTAATTGCATGATGTTCCTTGGAGATGGTCAGGGGACGGATGCGTTCGTGGCTGGAGGGGAGGAGGGGGGATTGTGGCTTCTCCCTCCATTCACCCCAACCCTTCTATGGTGGTCTTTGCAAGCTCCAGGCAGGTGACATGGAAGAGCTGCCTCATGGGTTCAGAGTGAAAGTGGACTGCCCTGGGTGTCAAATGGACAAGTGAAGGACATGTTCTATGGGACCAATAAAGAGGTCTCTGGGGAAGGGTCTATCCCAGGCTGTGCTGGGGACTAAATTCCTCAGCATCTACCCCCTCTTCATTCTCTCCTCCGAGAATGGCTTTCTGCTCCTGATTTTGCTTCCAGTGTTCACTATGGGTATGGGTACCCACAGAAAGATCCCTTAGGTAAAAAGTGTGTCTGTAAGGTTGGAGGTATAAAATAAAGATATCTGTAGGATTACCTGACACTTCATGGCACATTTTAGTTTTATAAGGTGTCATTTTCTTATGTCATTTGAACTTTCCAACTAACACACTGTAGCCCTTCCCCCACTCTACAAATTAGGAAGAGGGAATTCAGAGAGAGCATGGCATATGCAAGTTCCCCCAGCCAATGCATGGTGTCATCAGAGAAAGAACCCATCTGTCTCGTTCTGCCTTCTGCTTGTTGAAATCACGGGGGCACCTGATGACTTGTGCGAAAGATTCCATGCTCCTTACAGGGACGCTCACCAAGAATCTCAGTTCTTGCCACAGGATCCCACGACAGAGGAGTCAGAAGATCTACAAACTTTGTACTTTGCCCCCTCTCTTCCTACCTAACAAGTCCTGTGCCCCTGGAAATCCCTCCAGCACACAGGTTCTCTACTCCGAGTGCCAAGGGCTCCCATGCAAGCACCGGGAGGAGCATGTCCATTCAGCTCCGCTCCTGCTCACTCGCTCACCAGCATCCATTGGACAAAGACATCATGCTGCTAGCACTCAGCGGGAGCAACGAGCATCTGAGCAAAGACCTGCAATACAGCATGGGTCTTCTAGTACAGAGCTGGACAAAGCTGTTGGAACCCAGAACCAGGACCAATCTCCAAGGTCAATAATGGTAGATGGGTTCTCGGGATAGTGAAGAAAGCTCTAGATTTATACATACGCCTCCGAGTTATAAAGCTGTCATTGTTCCTGAATTGTGGAAGGCCTTCTCTTCCCTGAAGCCTAAGAGGAAATATTACAGTGCCACCTGCCAACAGGCACAGAGTGTTTAAGGATCCTTAGCCAGCCACAGAGAGGCCAGCATTTCATCGGTACCTGCTCAAGCACTGGGGATGGAAATGATGCTGTAAGGTCTGAGGGCTGGCCTTCTAGGAAGGTGTCCTTGGGACCCTATGGCACCAGCAAACATGCTCCTCTCCTAGATCTGCAGGGACAGCCTGTTCTGGTCAGAACAGCAGCTTGGCTTTGGCGTGCGTGGAATCTAAGCCTAAACCGCTGCTCTCCTGGGAGTGCAGACAGAACTGAAAGAGCTGGGCTGCAGCCACATGTATTGTTAGAGGCCCTCACGGGGTCAAGATCAGGGGCAGTAAACACTCTGTGAGTCCAATACAGACAATGAGTTTCAGGTCCCAGGAGCTGGTATTTTTTCTACCCACACTTTATTTAAAAAATATTTTATTATATTTTTCTGTCTATCTGTCTGTCTATTCTCTAGCTCATATATACATATATATATATATGAGTGTGTGTGTGCGTGCTTGTCACATTAACCATTTTTCAACTCTCCATGCACCAACTGGGTTTTTAACAATCCAATTCAATTCATATATTAATGGCCTGGAGTTAGGGTAATCCTCACAATTTAAAATCTTAATCCCATAGGATCGCTCCATTCTTGAAACTCCAGTTTCAAGTTTCAGGCTCCTCTAATTTTGACTTCACTATAAATGGGGTGTTCCCATGGGCTCCTCTGCAGGCTCAGTATTTTCTCTAGAATGGCTTACAGAACTCAATTTTTACTAATTGCACCAGTTTATTATAAAGGACAGAGCTCAGGAACAGCCAGATGGAGTGATGCATTGGACAAGGTGAGGGTGGGAGTGTGGGTTCCTCCCCAGTACTTCCATGCGTTCCCAACATGATGCTCTCCAAGGTCTGCAGTGCAGGGGTATAAAGAGGTATCCTCACATGGGAAGACAGATGGGATCCAATTCCCATCCCATCCCTAGAGGGAATTGCTGTAGCTGGAAACTCCAGGCTTCTGATCAGGCTTGGTCTTCCTTGGGAGTCCTCTAGGACCTCATCAAGTTACGTCAGCAAAACGAGCAATGTCCTTACCACTCAGGAAATTCTGAAGGAGTTAAATCTGAGGCACAAGTATGGACAGAGACTAAATAGCAGAACACTCATCATTTCTGTCAGTCATGACATGACACCCTTTGGGATCTCTGTGTCATGAGCCAAGGACAAAGACCAAATACACATTTCATACTGTGCCTTAGTCTCCAATCCTTTGGCTTTCCCAGGTCTGCACTCTGTAGACTCGAGAAGAACCCATTCATCCTCATATTCTGAGCATCAGAGATTGAGACATAAACATCCCCTATAGTGCAAAACCAGTCCCTATCCTTGGACATCCTACAAGGAAGCCTTTCAGCTATGTATTCATCACTTGGTAAAAATGTGGTACATCAGGAAGCAAGCCATCCCCAAAGATGTCCGCATGCTACTGACCAGTGAGGAGGTCTCTGCCACCACCCGTTCATTTGGGCAAGGGCAGCCCCACTGGTATGAGGCTCCTACCGCCCGAGGACAGTGGCACTGAAACTTCCTATGAGTTTTGGAACCGGAGATTGAAAAGGTTTCACATGAAATAGCACATGATGGGCAGCTTCCCTTGAATCCCTCCGCTAAATGATTTATGATTTTTTCCAAAGCACTGGAAGTGAACCGGTAACTGATCTGGCAATATGGAGGTGTTTTATAGCCCTGCGTGTGTCTAGACTGCCCACTTCAGTTTATCCCTGTGAACTGGGAGGAGCTCACTGTCAGCTTCTTCCCAGGGAGCCACATCTGTCCCAGCAAACAAAGAAAGCAAACTCAACCCAGAGTGAGGGCGGCAGGCTGGCTGTCCTGGCCCTTCTATTAAATATGGCCCGCATTCCACTCTGCATCATGGGAGGTGGGAGGGGCCAGGGATGTGTTTATTTTACAGCTGACAATTAACAAAGGAGCTTTTTCAAAAGTTTTGGGAATCCACGGATCACAGCCAAATCCTGATTCAGTTCGTGCTTATGCCTAAGTGTTACCAGACAAAGAATTTATCATTTTACCCGGAGGGATAGACAAAAGGCAAATTGTCTCCAGTCTATGTGACACCCAGAGTGGCAGAGAGATGGTGTAGCAAAGAGAACCCAAGGATGACTCATCCAGCTAAGGGAAGGTAGACAGGCTCTTGCCTTCCCATTTTGTTTCCCAGCCCCGTGCTTCTGTCTGTTTGCTCCAATGAGATGGGTAACGTTTTAATTAGGAGGCTCACTTGTTCTCACTTTTCAAGCGACATGGGAGGAGGGCGGTGGGGTTTAGATAATTGAATCCATAACTCCTGTGGTTGTAAGTGTGCACAACTCATCAGTGGGAGTGTGTGCTTTGCAAGAGAGAGGCAAGAGGAGGCAGAAGGGGAGGGAGGGAGAGAGGGAAGGATGGAGGGAAGGAGGGAGGGAGGGAGGTGAGCCAGGAAGATGGATGAGAATCAAGGGACTGGGAGAAGAAAGGCAGTGACTGCGGTCATACTGGCAGCGAGTGTGTCTGCCAATGAAAGACACACAGAGTCAGGGAAGTGGCCGCTGAGGCTTTTGTTTATGCATGGAGCTGGGTCACAGGAAGAGGCTGAGGGATGACAGCAAGACTGGATGTTTGTGTGAGAGAAGCAGCTGAGTGGGGAGAGACGGGAACAAGGAAGTCAGCTGAGAGAGAAAGAGACAGAAAGAGACAGAAGCAGAGACCGCAAGAAAAACTTGAAGCAAATGAAACGCATGCCTGTGAATTGGGTAACACAGAAGAGAGGAGCAGGGCCAAGTACAGAGCGAGCGCTGTTATCCGTGCACACTTTAACTGTGCATTGTTTCTTTCATTTAAAAAGTAATAAAGTGCACAGTCATTAAAAGTAGGACTAGATAGAAGGCTGTGAAGAGGAACTCACCCATAGACCCACATTTCAAGAACAAAGAAGCAGGTTCTGCCTTTCTTACTTTAAATGTCATTGTAAATCCTACTTAATTGATCTTGCAAATTCAGTGGTGAAATTCACCTGAGATAACTTACATGAAGCATTTTTGCAAGGCCTAGCCGACAGCAAACCAGCTCAGAGAGAGGGCTGGGGCTGGTTCTGGTGTCATTTGGTCTGCAGTTTTCCAGGGAAGAGGCTTTGCAAAGGAATAGCTTATGTTCAATTAGAGAGGCAGCCAGATAATGACAGATAATGAGGAACTAGACAGTCTGAGCCTGGTAAGCTTCCTGTACATGCCATGGGGGTGGAGAGCCATTCCACCACTCATGGGGTAGCCAGCCCAGCCCCAGAGAGGGGCAATAATAACAAGGGGTTCGACACTGCAGCTCCTGAGGTCCCACTGCAGGGACTGCCAGGTAGGTCTATGAGCAAGACATTTCGTTCCTTCCCAACTTCACACATCTCTGGATTTGCAAAGAAATTCCAGTCTGCCATCTTCCATAGCTGTACTTCCCTGGGGATGACTTTCTGTTGTCTGTATGTAGGATATGTGCTCTGGTCTGAAAGTATTCGAAACAACAGACCATACCCCCGCCCTGTCAAGACTGCAGACTAACATCCTTATCAGTATGTAACAACTGTCTGTTATCTTCAATGATGGGATGCTTTCTGGGGGTTTCTCTTTGGGCGTTTATGCTGATAACTCATGCTAGGTACACCAGACCGGGACCCAGAGCTTGTTCCTCTGTAGTCCAGGCTGGCCTTAAACTCATAGCATTCCTCCAGTCTCTATTCCTCTTCCACCACTTCAGGGATGGCAGACTTATACCACAATGCCCACTTTAGGAACCGGGCCTTTGCTCTTCTGTGTTTCTGCCTACAATGAAGAGCTTCCTTCATTCAGAAATACTGGAAAGGTCATAGGTGGTTTGTGCCTTTGTGTCTTTCCCTAAAACTGTCATGTGGGCTTTCTTTAAGAACAACTGTAAGTTTCTCTTTCCCTATCTGTCCTACCTCTAGTCTTCCCCTCACCTCCAAAACATCACTCTCAGCACTGAAGGCAAAATTCCCACTGAGCTACCCTGCTCACTGCCTGGATATTGTTAGACATCAGCCCCGCCCATCCTGACTGGCATCTAGTATAGCCCAGGCAAAGAGACGAAGTTTTTTGCCTGCCCAGATTATTGCACTTGGCTCAGAAGGGGACATTTCCTACCCTCCAGAGCTCCTGAGTGATAACTGGAGGACTGTGATCTGACCAAGAAGAGTATTCCATCTCCTGAAGCTGGTGTAGTTCTTGGTCAGTCTGCCACAGATCAACCAGATATCCCAGTACATTTGCTGGAAATAAAACAAAAGCTTGACTTTTTCTCTGGCTTATTGAGCAGAAGGGAAGCTATACAATGAGAGGCACTGGATGGAGGCCACCGCCTTCCTATGGCCTGAGCGAGATAATGGCAAACAGGGAGGTGCAGTTGATGGTAGAGGACCAGAGGGGCAGGGATAAACAGAGAAATGCCCTGGAAGCCTCTGGTAGCACACAGTCTGTGCTCGGAGTAGATGGCTGCACAGCTTTGGGCCTTATTCACTTGAGTACCCTGATCCAGTTATACTCGAACACAGTATCTACAAAAAGCGGATGCATTATCTTTCAATGAGCTGGGTTGGTTCCCTCTGTCCTACAACAGCTAGCACTACACACCAGACTTTCTGCATCTGTTGAAGCATGGTAGAATTTCCTTCACACTCCACTGAACGGGTCATTTCTATTTCTTAATGAAAACACATAAGAGTAGTAGCCAGGAAATTTGGTCCCAGGACCCTTCCTAGCATTCTTCTGCATTGAAATTTCTATGTATGTGTTTGCCCTGTGCTGTCGCTCATATCTCTGCATTCATGCTTTCCTGCTGTCTGCATGCAGTTAGCCGACAAGAACCAGAAAGGGCCAAAAAGATGCCACTTAGAGAAACCAGAAACTGAGTTGTCTATCAAGGGGTAATCACTTAGATAGCAGAGATGGATGCCCCTACACACATTAACTCCACAGATTTAATGCCAATTTGTGATTTGTAAAATCCAATCGAGCCAGCGTTAGAGTGGAATACCCCAAAGCTTCGGCTAGCTGACTGACTCATAGGCTGTGCTCTGTGCTCCGTGGATAGCTGGGCTCCTTCGGGGCTTCTCAGGTCTGAGGCTGCACCAGGACTATTTACTAAAGTGGGGAGCCCCGTTCTCTTTTCTATAGTCCCTCTATGGATACGAACCTCTTTGATTTAAAACACACGTTCAGTACAGTAACTTAGGGGAGGAGAGAAAGCATGCCTGTGCTATGCCCTAAAAAAAAAAAAAAAAAAAAAAAAAAAAAAAAAAATCCTCTCGAGCACTCTTTATGAAGCATTGTTTTAAATTCTCATTATTACCATTATAATCACTGTTTTTAGCAGGAGCACAACTGAGCAAGGGAAAGAAAGCCTTTATATTCACTGAGATCTCTTCCAGGAACACGGCCAGTGTGGTCGAGAATACTTCCTTTCTCCTCGGAGAGGGCTCCATGGAGGGTCGCCCTCTCCACTTCTCCTGCTGCCCACTCCTGGGCATTTTCTCCTTGTCCACCACATGCTTCTGTCTCTGTTACCTCCAGGCCAATTTCTCACCTGTATGTGGTGTCTACCCCAAGCCAAACTCCACAAAGCTAAGTCAGTTATTTTATTATTTGTGGTTTTTGTTGAAGTTCTAACTAAAGAGTTCTTGTTACCTGTTTTATGATTTCTCTCTCCCTCCCTCCCCTCCCTCCCCCCCCCCCCTCTCTCTCTCTCTTTCTCTCTCTCTCTCTCTCTCTCTCTCACACACACACACACACACAAACACATAGAGAGAGAGAAAGAGAGAGAGAGAATCTACTTACTGAGTGCTTAATATATTCCAGGTACTTCCTAAGCACTTCAGACATACTACCTTTCTAAATTCTCAAGAAATACCTATGAGGGCTGTTTCCATTCCTATTTTAGATGAAAATGCAAGGCATGTATATCTTGATCAATCCTGCGACTATATAGGTATCTGGGTTCTGGATTCTTCCAAATTCAGCCTGAGAGCTGTGCTTTTCCCACCTCCTCACATGAGAGATGCTGCCTAGACATGGTTCTTCCCGCTCACAGATGTAGGAGAGCCTGCAAACACACGGCCCAGGCCCAGCACACCATCCCCACCTCCACACATGGGAGATGCTGCCTAGATATGGTTCTTCCCGCTCACAGATGTGGGAGAGCCTGCACACATGCGGCCCAGGCCCAGCACACCATCCCCCACCAACAGGCCCCACTCTACCCTTTGTTGCTCACGTCAGTCCCTTTCCACAGTTCATTATCTTCAGCTGGGAACTGAAGAAACCAAGACCTAGAAGTGTGTAGAAGACTTGACTGAGGTTTTATACTTAGTAATTGACAGAGGAATGAGCTATGTCTCACCAACAAAAGAATGAGTTTTTATGTAACAGGATCTATATGTTTTCAAACATATTAAAACTGCATGTGCATGTGTGTATGAAGCTTATGGCTTCAATTTTTTATATCTTCACATACTAATCACACAAAACAATGGGTTTCACTGTGACAGTTTCATATGTTCACATCATATACTTTGATCATACCCAACACCCACTATCTCCTCTCCTTCCCCCTCCATCTCTTGACTCCCCTCCTCCTTTTAAATAGACATTTGTCCCAGGTTATACCTCTCTCACCTATTAACTAGATCAATACTGGATTCATTAATGCCCCAAACTGATGAAGATTTCTCCAGAACGGTAGACCTAAATGTTCTCTTTTCTTTGAAGAGCCCTATCCAGACATTTAGCCACATGCATGTAAGCAGATGGCTGAGGCAGGGGGACTGTGACTTTGATGTCAACTTGGACTATAAAGTGATACCTCTCTTCAAAAGATAGAAGAGAAACAAAAGAATCCACTTAAGAGCACTAGATTTTCATCCCACACCCATTTCTCTGATGGAAAAGACTGACTGTTAAGATGAACTGACTGGCCAGTGATGAGCAGAAACCCACCCCTAAGAGAAATGCTCTTTCCATATTGCACTAATTCATGATTCAGTCTGGCTATTCCAGGTCAATGCGTCTTCCTGGCACACACCGTGGGGATAATTTCACTTATCTTAAGTGCATGTAGAAGGGTAGTAATTCTTGCGCTGGTCTTTGCCTTATAGTACTTGTTTCAAACGTTTGGTTTTTAAAATTCATCTATCCTACAGTTTAAACTGTCCCCCCACAGTCTCCCAGGTGGTAGTGCGATTTGGGAAAGGAGTAGAGAGCTTAGGAGGCGGGACCTAACTGGAAATAGGTCACTGGTGGGGGTGGGGAGTACCTTTGAAGGTGATCCCAGACCCTTCTCTTGTCTTTCTCTTCTTCCTGCCCACAATGAAGTGGGTAGCTTTTGCCACACACACACCTTCCAAGATGTTCTGCTTCCCCAGGGCTTTAAGTCAACAGGCTGAAACCTTTAAAACTGTGAGTTGAAACACATCCAGCCTCCTTTTCCACTGTGTCAGAACTAGGGGTTAAGTGACTGCTTGTCTTAGTTAGGGTTTCTGTTGCTGTGAAGACACACTATGACCATGGCAACTCTTATAAAGGAAAACATTTAGTTAAGGCTAGCTGACAGTTTCAGAGGTTTAGTCCATGATCATCATGGTGGAACATGGCTGTGTGCAGGCAGACATGGTGCTGAAGAAGGAGCTGAGAATTCTACATCTTGATCAGAAGACAACAGGAAGTGAACTGAGACACTGGGCATGGCTTGAGCATATATGAGAATTCAAAACACACTCCCACAGTGATATTCTTCCTCCAATAAGACCACACCTACTCCAACAAAGCCGCAGCTCCTAATAGTGCCATTACCTAAGACGTTATGGGAGACAATTACATACAAACTACCACACTGCTCTTTCAAGGACCCTGGTTCAATTCCCACTGCTTACATGACTGCTTATAACTGTTTGTAACTTCAGTTCTTGAAGATCCATATCCTCTTCTGACCTCTGTAGACCACAGACATGCACATGGTGTACAAATATACATTCAGGCAAAATACTCACACATATAAAATAAGAATACATGAGTTTAAATAATTTAATTATGAATGTCACATATTGTGTTACAATAATGGCAAGGCTAACACATCTGTCTTAAAAACCATACATGTGGACATATTTCCCTATCACATGATCTCTTAGAGTTTTAGGTACATTCCAAGCCCAGGACACTTCTTACTTCCAGAGTTCTGTGGCTGGGACACAGTTGGGCAACCCTTCTAATAAGGTGAACATTTGGGAATAAGAAATGAGGCTGAAGCTTTTATATCAGAATATCTCTAGCACTATCTGGCTTGCTTTTTAGAATCTCACTTTCAGCCAAGCATGATGGTAAATATTTGTATTCCCAGCATTCTGGGGGTAGAGACTGGAGGATCAAAAATTGCAGGCCAGCCTGAGGTACAGAACAAGACCTTGTGTTGAAATGAGACCAATAAAAGTAGGAGGAGGAGGAGGAGGAGGAGGAGGAGGAGGAGGAGGAAGATGAAGAGAGAAAGGAAGGAAGGGAGGGAGGGAGGGAGGGAGGGAGGGAGGGAGGGAGGCAGGGAGGCAGGGAGGGAGGAAGACAAGACAACATTCATCCCCCAGATTATTTCCTCAGAGTTTTGCCCTGCTGGGTACATGGTGGGCAGGGGGGTGTTGTAAGACAATGGCTGTTTGTCAACTAAGAAGTTCTTTCAGAAATGTTGGGAGCTTTCCTGGAGGAAAGACCTCCCTGCCACATTCTAGCAAAAGAATGGGTAGTCAGAGTAAACCTCCACAGATAGCGGGGTGGTACATGAGATGATGTCATAGGCAGATCTGAGTGCCTGCAGTTCCTCCTACCCAACAGGTACTGGCCGAAATGTCTTCTGGGCCCTTTCACTCTGGAGCCAAACCACAGCCACAGACAGATGCAGGTGCAGGAATGAAAAGGTTAGTATCAGTTAAATACGCTTAGCTCCACCACCACCAACCCCAACATCGTTCTGCCAGTGATTAACCATAAGATTCCCTGACCACAGGCTCTACCTTCTCATCTAGATCACTAGGAGTTTAGAAACCAAGGCACTACCCTTCACACATATTACACATACGAAGATGCAAACATCTGGAAATGGGAATGAACTCGTGAGAGTACACGGCTCCGAAGGAAAAGGGAGAAGGCAGAGATACCTTTTCTGTCCTTGTCTGGGACTTTCTATATGACTCCCTAGGACTGGGAAAACACTAGACTGCCGAGCACGTGGAGACGGGACAGGAATGGGCATCTTAGACAGAGGCTAGCCTTCTTACTGTTTTTAGCATTGCTAACTAAACATTGCATATAAACCTAGGCTTTGAGAGCACAAAAGAGACTCAGCGACAAACTAAGCCAATCCCTTCATCGTCCCACTGAGAAAGTCGGGCCCAGAGAGGAAGTAATTTCTCCAAGTTTAGTGACCCAAATTGATGTCTCTTGATTTCAAGGCTTTTTTTTTTTTTTTCAACATGGCACACTTTTCTACAATCACTCTGCTTCTCCGGACTATAAAACATACAGTAGATGGGGGGAAGATTTATTGACAGTTTGCTTCCTAATTCTGCCTTTAAAAAAGAAAGAAAGAAAAGACAAGACAAGACAAGACAGCCCATTGCTCTCCTTTATTGTCCAGGACAAGCTTCCTGCAATAAGAATGGGCTTGATTCTATTTGATGTTGTCAAGCTCCCTTCCACCTAGAGCTGTCAGTACCAGGAAATTGGGGGCTGGAATTCCAGATGGAGCTGGACAAGGAGATGACCATTTCTGGGTCACCCAGCTGCCCAATGCCCTCGGGTAGCTGCAGCAGTGGGGAGGGTAACCTAGTTTGCTTAGGAAATATTGTGGATGTCCCAGTTTGTCAGATACAGTCCTAGAAAAGTATTGGCACTGTCCTGTTTCTGCAGCTTGTCCTGCAGCCCCACCTGCCAGTCCCCCGCTGCCCCTTCGTTCCGAGAAACCAAAGCACAGAGCCCAGCTCTGCTGCTCCACATTTGGGCCTTGATTTGGCCCCAAATCTCTCATTTCACTTTGGAGGGGGGTTCCTAGCCTGGATCAAGGGTATATGGGGTGACAAGTGGCATGTGAGGACGAGGGCATGTTTCTATTTCCAGGGACATTTGGCCTTATCAAAAGGAGCTAGAGACACACATTATACTAGGAATTCAAGGTTTGGTCAGTTTTCTTGACTGTGTGGAACAAGCTAGCAAGATTCTGAGGCATCACCAAGGCAGAGAAAGCAGAGGCCTGTGACTGGAGACCCCACCCTGGCTATGCCACTAACTGATCATATCCCTTAAGGCAGCTTCCATCCCCTCTCTGGGTTTTCTTTATCCTTACTTCAGAACTGGAGACATTCAACTGTAATGGAGGTTGGGAGTAACTTGAGGTAATGATCTGAGATTTCAAAGTCAGCCTAGAGGTCAGACAGTGCTGATGTCTAGAATTTAGTTCTGGGTTCTCCAACTTGGACTCTCAGATGTTCACAGGAAAGTCCCAGGTGAGACGCAAGAGTGTGGTACGGACGGGGCACAGTAGAAGCTGAGGCAATCACACCTTCCAGCACATACTCCTCACCACCCACCCAGAGACATGACAGGTTTCCAGGACAGGACAATCTCATCAGCACAAAGCTGAACATTCTATTCCCTGGGAGCTCCACCAGGGCCGAGCCCCTGCCCAACAACTTACCATGCTTGGCATGGGTCACCACTACAAGAAGGAGTTCGAGGAAGATTTGCTCGG
Organism: Chionomys nivalis; assembly: GCF_950005125.1. NCBI lineage: Eukaryota > Metazoa > Chordata > Mammalia > Rodentia > Cricetidae > Chionomys > Chionomys nivalis. Next base: position 48,042,824 of record NC_080092.1, read on the forward strand.
TGGACAAATAGGAGTTTCTTCTTCTTCCTTTCATGCCAAATTCACAGATGATTCTCCTTGTAGGTGTTATGTTACAGGGGGAGAGAATGATGTCCCAGACAGGAAACGAGTCTTCCCTTGTGCACGGGCATCGGCTCTGACAGCCTACAGGTGCCAGTCTGACACACTTACATGAATCTCAGATAGGACGAAAACCCACACTAAAGCTGAGAAGAGCTGCAGATGGGTGGGAAAGATTCCCAAGAGAGTTGGGGCCAGAAACTTAGAACTGTGGGTGTTCTTGCGTTATTACTGCCTAGAAATAGAGGTGCCTATACCGCTGGGAAGACAGTGTCAGGACTCCCTCTGTCGTCTTATTTGGAATACCCCTCCTCCTAAGCTTGACAGTTTGTGAACTGGAATACAGATTTAAAGGTACAGTGAAAGTCTGGAAAAGTTCAGCTTTGGTGGTACTGGCTTATGTAAGACCTATATTCAGAAAGCCTAAGCAAAAGATTCCTCTGAGTTGTAGCCACCCCAGCTACAGAGTAAGGCTCTGTCTCAAAAAAAGGGGGGAGGGAATATAAACTAAATAAAAAATGGTTTCTTTATTAGATTTATAAACTATATACAGTCAAGTTGTTTGTTCATTTTTTTAAATGAGGCTCAGTGATTTTTGGGATAGTGGATCAGGGTCTAGATTCTCACTGGGGTAGCAAATGGATAAAGAAGAGAAGGGCACACAGAAAGGGATGGTTGATAAGCTCAGCCTCAGGAGATCTGGAATAGAAGGACAAAGCATCTAAATTCAGGGTACTACCTCAACCAAGCCCAGCACCGTGTTCCTTAGTAACACTGCCTCTCTGTCTCAAGCTCCACACAAAGGTGGCTGGGTCTGATGAGAACACTCTCTCTGTGGCTCCTAGCAATGACTTTAAGATAAGCTAATGAAGTCCATATAAAATCAGAATGCTCTTGGTGACAGATCAGGGAACAGAATGGAGTCCCACTTTCCTCTGCAGCTTTGAATAAGGACTTATGAAATGTTTGTTTTCGTGGGCATCAGTTGGGGAAGGCTGGTTCACCTGTTCGGAAATGATTTTCCACAGAGCGGGAGGTGACATGGTGGGATCACTGCTGTCAACTCCTGATCTAACACCCTCTTTCTGCCTTGAACCTTAAGAATCTCTCTGTCTCCTCTGTCTCGCTCTCTCTCTCGTCTCTCTCTCTCTCTCTCTCTTGCACAGGGACATATTGCATCACAATACAATGAAATTTTCAGAAACTCACAGACAAGGCCATTCAAAACAAAGAGAAACTCAAAGTATTTTTACTAAAATTAGCAACAAGTTCTCCACTCTCTCCATAATTATTCAACAGCCTTGAAGACTTAGCTTGAGTAATAGGACAACTGAAGGGCATCAAGGGGATATAGACACAGATAGGAAAGAAATCGGTGAAAGTATCTTCATTTGAAAATATGATTTTTTTTATATCAAAGACCCTAAAGACTCCACCAGGAAACTTATACATCTAATAAACACTTTCATCAGAGTAGCAGAATACAAAATTAACAGGAAAAATCAGTAGTTTTCCTATATACAAATGGTAAAAAGACTGAGAAAAAAAGAGTTAAAACAAACCTCAAATAAATAAATAAAATATCGTGGGATAACTCCAACCAAATAGAAGATTTGTATTATAAAAACATTAAGACACTGAAGAAAATTGAAGGAGACACTAGAATAAGGAAAAATCTCCATGGTCATTGTGCAAATGGCCATCCTATGAAAAGCAATCTACAGATTAAATACAATCTCGATCAAAATCTCAGCAATTGTTCACAGAAATTGAAAAGAAAAATTTTGAATTTCATCTGGAAACACAAAAATTCCAGGATAGCTAAAACCATCTGGATAATAAAAGAACTGCTGAAGTGAACACCATCCCAGATTTTGAACTACACTAGAGCTATAGTAATAAATCAGCATAATATTGACATGATCAAAGGAATAGATTGAAGACCCAGACATAAGGACACACACCTATGGACACCTGACTTCTTTTTTACAAAGAAGTCAAAAATACATACTGCAGTAAAGACAGAATCTTCGACAGATGGTGCTGGTCAGACTGGATGGCTACCTGCATAAAAGTGAAAATAGATCCATATGTATCACCTTCTACAAAACCCAACTCCAAGTAGATCAAGGACCTGAACACGAGATAAGACACCCTGAATCTGACAGAAGAGAAAGTGTGTGATAGCTTTAAATGCATTGGCATAGGAAAGAATTTTCTGAACAGGAAATAAATAGCATAGGAATTAAGACTAACAGCTAAAAAAATGGGACCAAAGAAACTAGAAAGATGCTGTACTCCAAAAGACAGAATCATTTGTGTCAAGTAACACCTACAGAATGGGAAAAAAAAATCTCTACTAATAATCTGATAGAGGGTTAGTATCTAGAATACATAAAAACATAGATGGGTATGTAGGTAGGTAGGTACAGACAGACAGACAGAGTAAATAAAACAATAAAGCAAAAACCAAACCAAAACAACAACAACAAAGCACTCTGAACATCAAGAAAACAACCCAATTTAAAAATGAGGTCTAGAACTAAGAGAGTTCTCAAAAAATGAAACACAATTGCTGAGAAACACTTTTTTACAGAAATGTGCAACATTCTTAGTCAACAGGGAAATGCAAATTAAAACTACTTTGAGCTTTCATCTTACCCCAGTCAGAATGATAAAATAAATAGTGGCACATGTCGGTAAGAATGTAGGGAAAGGGGAACACTTATTCGTTGCTAGTGGGAGTGTAAACTGGTATAGCCCCTTTGGGAATTACTATGAGGTTCCCCAAAAGTTGAAAATTGATCTAATAGACGATCCAGCTATGCCCACTCTCAGGCATATACTCAAAAGACTGCATCCTTCAGAGATATTTGCTCATCCATATTTATAGCTGCTTTATTCATAATGACCAGAAATAAAAAAAAATAGCCTGATACCCACAAACTGATGAACAGATAATGAAAATGTTGTACATTTACACAATGGAATATTATTTTACTGTCAAGAAAAATGAAATTTGCAGGAACATGGATGGAACTAAACCAATCATCCTGCGTGAGGTAACCCCAGACCCCAAAAGGAAAATATTTCATTTTTCTTTTGTATGTGAATATTAGGTTTTAAGCTTTAGTCATGTGCGTTCTAATACAAATAACCACAGAGGTCAGGTAGCTAGTAAGGGATCAGTGGGGAGGAGAGGATCTGTTAAGAAGGGGAAATGGAACACAGTGTTACAAAGAAAAAAACTAGACTAAAAGAATTAAATGAGGAAGGGAATGGGAAGGCAGGATAAAGGAGGAGATATGGAGAGGGACAACTAACACTAAAGGACTTTTGAAAAATCATATGAAAATCTACTGTGGTAATGTAAATGTAATTGGCCCCTATAATCTCATAGGGAGTGGTGCTATTAGGAGGTGTGGCTTTGTTGGAGTGGGTGTGGCCTTGTTGGAGGAAGTGTATCACTGTGGGGGGGGTGAGCTTTGAGGTTTCCTATGCTCAGGATACAGCCCAGGGTCTCAGTTGACTTCCTGTTGCCCGCAAGATGTAGCACACTCCATTTCAGCACAAAAATCTGCCTGCACACCACTATTCTCCCCATCATGGCAATAATGGACTGAACCTCTGAAACTGTAGGTGAGCACCCAAAATTAAATGTTTTCTTTATCAACCTCTCCCCTCAAGACTCAGGAATCTATTCAGAAAGGGAGGTGAAAAGATTGTACATGACCTGGACAGGTTCAAACCAGACAAAATCCAAATTTGGAGAAGGAGAAGTAGACACAAAGTCCCACCCCTACTAACAAAGAAGTTATTTTCAATTGACACTTGCTAGAAAGGGAAAATCATTTTTCTCCAATGGAGTATCACCGGTATATTAACTATACATCAGGGTAGGCCCCATGTCCAGGAATAACTGGTCAGCACAAAACAGACTCCATGGTTTTTGTATGTGCATGACTTTTGTTTTGGCTTTATTGTCTTACTGGTCTTCTTTTTTAGTTTGTCTATTTTCATTTTTGTTTTACTTGTTTTCTCTAATTTTTTGAGAGAGAGAAAGAGCATAAAATGGGGATGAGGGAGGATTTGGGAAGAGTTGCTATATTACATAATTTCTTTTCAAATAAATAATTAAAAAAAGAACATACCTCCCCAAAAATCTAGAGGGGAAAATCTTAAAATTAATTTCTAAAACAAGCATCCCATAGACATCTATGCCAGACTTACTCTGTAAGAATATACATAACTCAACAATTTTGATAGGATCCTGTCTCACATAGAAAGAAAACTTATTCTGTCCCAGTTATAAAGATGGGAAAATTCAAGACCACAGACCCGGCATCTGGTGCACCCCCCATACTTGGCATATCATGGAAAGCAGAGGCCAAGAGAGAAACTCAGTTCTTAGTAGAAGAAAACAAGTGTGTTCCTACAGGTCCCAGGGTCAGCAGCTCAGCTAATGCCACCTTCAAAGGTGGGGCCCCACGAGAGCTGCATTCAGACTACTCTGACAGTGACTCCAGCAGACTCCAGGCATCCTCAGGTAAGGAGCTAGATGAACAAACAGAAACCTGCCATTTGGCACTGGAAGACAGTTTATTTTATAAATAAAGTGAATTCATTTACAGTGAACCAAATCCTTCAGAAGAGAATAATTTATTGAATTTAATTAATAAAACTAAGGTTTTCAATTCTAGTGTTACTATAGAGGAATGACATGTCTTTCATCCTAATAATGGTTTCCATTGGGTTAATTTAACTATAACTTTTGGACAAATACACTGAAATAAAAGTTCAACTACTTGAAAGCAGACTATATGAAAATTTCAAAAGCAGGCAGAAACTTGAGGGGGTCTACCCTTGAATGAAGAGAGGTTTCAGGTTTGAATTATTGCAAAAAAAAAAAAGCCCAAGACAAGGCTCATAATCACCCAAATGGAAGCACCAGCCAGCATCAGAGTTACACACGGAGCTTGATTTTTCGAAGTAGAGAAAGTAGTAGAGAGTGTTTATAAATGACAGAGGGTGGTTCCACAACTTGGGAAACAATACTAAGATGTATGTGAGCAGAGTCAGGCTGGGGAGAGAGGAGAGTTGCTTGGAGGCGGGGCACTCAGCAGAGACTCCAGAATTCTCTCAGTGGGCACAGACCTGGTTGGACAAATGCTGCATACAGTGGCTTCCTTTCCCAGACTACAGCCTAGAACAGAGAGCGGGCATGAACTTGACAGGAGGCCTCAGAAGCATTTCCTAAGCCGGAGAATGGAGAGTAACCTGAGCAGCAGTTGGTTGTGCAGGTAGCCAGTACCCTGGATTTGATATGGTGAAGTGGCACTCTGGCTATGGTCTGCAAAAGTATTTCTATAAGAAGAAATAGTGCTAAGGGAGGGCTGATGTCATGAACAAAAACAGGTCCTAGACACAGTCAATGCACAGCCAGATGTAAAAGTCTACCTTTCTTTAAAATATTCTTTAACGCACTATAGAAAAAAAAAGTAGAAAGAGTGGTGCTTGGAATATGCATGAATATAAAATTCATTTTTCAATAAGCAAAAAATAGAGTGATACAGATAGAGTAAAACCTCAAATTATCCATGAAGCATGTAATATGGATATATCATAATGGGGGTTACTGGCAAGTTAAAGACATAGTATTTCCTGGAGCAGTCACAAGCTTACTGAAAAGGGTTGAAAAGGTTATATCTAAAAGCCACTATGAGAAATAGAATACAGAAAAAGAACAGAGCAATAACAAAAGCATAGACAGCTAAAGTGGTTGAACAGAAGGACAAAACATAAAAGAAGCAGACACAAAGAGTGTGCATGTGTGCGCGCACGCATGCACATCTGAGTGTAATGCCCATGGAAGCCAAAAGAAGGCTTTGGATCCCCTGGAGTTACAGGCAATTTTGAGTCACTTGACATGGGTGCTGGGAACCCAACTTGGCTACTCACAGTGTTCTTAACTGCTGAGCCATCTCTCCAACCCCAAGGCAGGAAATTTGAATACACACACACGTGTCTATATGTATATATACATATATTTATATACATTAATATGTATGTATGTATGTATGTATGTGTGTGTTTTCATCCATTTTGCACTATCCAATGGGAGTTGGTTTGGATGACTCACTAATACCAAAGTCTACAGATGCTCAAGTGTCTTCTATAAAGCAGCATGATGTTTGTATAGAATCCATGCATAATCTCTCACCATATACATCTTATTACTTAATAATTACTTATATAGAAAAAGATAAGATCTCCGGAGTAAACTGGGAGCATAGGGACCTTGGGGGAGGGTTGAAGGAGGAGGGGAGAGGCAGGGAGGGGAGCAGAAAAAATGTAGAGCTCAATAAAAATCAATAAAAAAAAGGGAAAAAACAAAAACAAAAAATAATTACATATAATACCCAGTACAATTAAAATACTTTCAAAAAGTCATGGTTTTGTGTTACTTAGGGAGAACAAAAACATATGTACATTTTCAGGAGAGATTCAGATTTAAAAATGATATTTCTGCTTGATGATTTCCTGAGCGCACAGATGTGAAACCCAGAGATATGGAGGGCCAGACATAATTACATTAAATGTATTGTATAAACATTGCAATTACAAGCCAGAGCTTGACAGACTATCTATGAGGACAAGGTGTACCATGATATGTATGATAGATGTCCTTTAAATGCAATGTCACAGGCTGAAAAGAAAGGGGGCAAATAGAGTCACCACACCAAACCTCAAATCCTTGACTGAAACTGCCTACAAATAAAAGACTTTCTCTCATTTTCTTTCTTGTTCGTCTGAGTTCCCTAAAGAATCTGGAAATATCAACTATCTCTTCCCTCATTTCCTTCATATGGGTAGCTATATTATCTAATCCCGGGGTATAAACCGTGCATAGAAATTGCCTTAGACTGCCTTAGCTTTCTTGATAAATAAGACACACACAGAAATGCAAAGTCATCCTTTATCTTCACTGCCCTGCTTTGAATATAAATGAGACCTATGGTGCTATAGTAGCCACCTTGTGACTATGGGAGAAAAGATGACAAAAAATGACAGAAGTATCAGCTAATATATCACTCAAGACTTCCCATTTTGTTGAGCAAATATATCTCAATTTGTTCATGCAGTACCAACTAGGAATCTGTTTCCTCGCTCCCCACCCGCACACAGGAACATTAGAGAGAACCAAGGACTAGAGGATGAAGGTCCATTATTTTCCCAATTTTCCTGAAAGCAGCATGCTTGCCATTTAATTGCTCAGCATCATGGGTATCTAGAAGGCATCCCAAAGAGAGTTAAGACACAGCTAATAGTTTGGACTGCTTTCTCCACCACATCTAGATCAGTTGCAAAGATCTAGCCCAGGTTAATTCTCTCATTGCCTGGATGCTAATTCTTGACTGCAGAATGAACCGAGCACTAACTCCATCCCCGAATACTAGATAGATCACAAGGGGAAGCAATTATTTCTTCTTTAATTTTTTTTTTTTTTTTTTTTTTTTTTTTTTTTTTTTTTTTTTTTTTGGTGCCAGAGATCAAAGCCAGGGTCTTGTGCATGCTAGGTGAGCATTCCACAACTGCACCATTGGACCAACCTCCAAGTTGTTCTCTTTTTTTTTAAGTATTTAATTATCATGATTTCTGTAGCCCTGCAGCTTGGAAGCTACCTGTTTACCTCTATTCCCACAGCTTATTTCACTGAATTGACAAGGGAAAACCCAGATCACTCATATTTTAGTCTCCAGTGCCTAACGATTATAGTATAATCTCAGTTATTGTCAGCTAAACACTCTGATGAACCCGTGACTATATTTTGAATAATCCTTACATCTCATGCATAGAGAAACAGAATAATTTGAATAATCATAAAGCTATTATGCCATTCATTTTCCTTCAGCGTGTAAAGAGGAGTAAGTCCATTATGCCTTATTTGGATGATGAAAGCATTCATTCCAGAAGGAGGTAATCCCTAATTTTCAACTCTTCAAGGAAATACAGCAGCATAGAAAAGTAGCACCAGACAGAATCAACTGAAGAACGCCTAAAGAGAATTAACTCAAGAAGCAGAAAACAGTTTTAAAATAAAATTAGTTCCCTCAGAGACAGTTGAGAATGTTATACCTAGAAAATAAGAATGTATTCCCACTAGAAAGAATTACAGTTCTTAGGAAATAACATGTCATAAACACACACACACACACAACTGTGAAGGGCTGAAGACCAATGGAGACAAGGCTGAGCACAGATTAGCAATCTCTAAGCAAAATGACAGTTTAGAATCATGACAGCGAAATTAAGAGTCATTGCAGACAACCTGAGAGAAAAACATCTCACAAATAGAGCCTGTTGCCCTTTCCTTTGGTTGCCCCCCAGCAACAGATAGATCCCTGATGCTGAAGACACCACACACTCTGAACATAGGACTTAGAAGAACAGACCTGGAAGCCTCCTCCCTGAGAACTGGCTCTCGCAGTACCAGAGATGATACGAGAGCCACTAAAGGAGAAGAGCAATAAGCAGTCCTACCCAGCTGTGAAGCCCAGGAGCCAGGAGAACAACCAACACGGTGAGAGATCCCCCAGCACACAACCTAAGCCCTTGATCTCAGTACTAGCCAACAGCCATCTAGTTGCCCATAAGGCCCCCTCAAGCGGAAGGAGTTCCTGCCTGGCACTGCAAATCTAGCCACCTACCTGTGGCTGGTCAGAACATGGACCCTAGAAGTTAACATGCTACAGCCATTTTCCTAAACCAGTGTAAGCTCCAGCTTCATTTTAAATAGCCCTATACCTACAGATAAGTGTAACTCTCGCTCTCCATCGAAGAAGCCTCCTTTGGCAGCTGACAGAGACCATTATGGTAATCCTCAACTGGCCAAAAGGCAGAGGATAACTCACTATGGGATATTCAAACCTATTTGATACATCTTATACACAATTTCTACACGACGGCTCAGAGAACATCATGGAAGTAGAAAGACGGTAAGAATCAGAGGACCAGGATGTCCTGCGAGACACTGTCTTCTACATATGACAAGAAAGTTGAACCTGTGGGGGCTTACCAACACGGTCATCTGAACAAGACCTGCGCAGTGTAAGTGGGCCCCATCTCTAGGTGAGCAGGTAATTAATGACTGTCAGAGAGGAAGGTCCAGTTTTTTTTTTTTTTTTTTCTGGGGATGGACACCCTGATAGGTTATCCAATCCCAAGAAGTCAGTCCTAAATACATGAGCAACACTAAATGGATTCAGCAGATTGTATTTATACAAGCATATGTAAGTGTGTGTCTGTGTGTGTGTAAGACAATAATAATAAAGGAATGATCATAAATTTGGGAAGGAGGGGGCACTTAGGAGGAGTTGGATGAGGAGGGTGGAGGTAAAAATAATATAAAAACAGTTACCACGTATGAAATTCTCAAAAACAAATTTAAAGTAAAAAAAATGACTGAAACAAGAATTACGAAAATAAAAAGAATTTCAAGAGGATAGGCCAGTCGTGGCAGCACAGGCCTGGAATACCAGCTAACTGGGGAGGCTGGGATAAGAGAAGAGGCAGTTCAGAGACAGCCTGGGCTACAGAGAAAACACAAGAAGACTCAAAAAAAGAAGAAAAGAGAAAGAAAGAAAGAAAAAAAAATCAAATCAATTGTTTAGTCTTTACAGATTTAAACAGTAAATTCACTTACAAAAAGAAGCTGGTTTCATACTTTACAGCTACATAAATAGGTGTCAAGAAACAATGATGTCAAAATATTGAAGTCTAGTGTTGATAATGTAATCTGAATCTAATTTTAATATAATAAAGAAAAATATTTTAATGCAATAATGATGTGGTTATACTCTTGAAAGGTGACTTAATTTTTTTTCTCTACACACAAAAAATAAGGAAAAAGGAAGGAAGGAATGAAGGGAGAGAGGGAGGGAGGGAGGAAGGACGAAAGGAAGGAGAGAAAAAGGGCTGAAACAATGATAAAGAACTTAGTGGAAAATAAAATATAAAAGCATACTATAGCTGTGAAATACATTCAATTTTTCTTTTGCTTTTCTTATTTTTTCAAATATGTGTTCATATGTCTGCGTGGTTTCATGCAGATGAGTGCAGGTACCCGTAGAGGCTAGAGATGTCAGAGGTCCAAGAGCTAAAAGTTAGGTGGTTATGAAGTCGGGTCCTCCATTTCTTCAACCACCACCAAGTATTCTTGGGAAGTAAAAACAAATAATAACAGCCAACCACATATATGCACACCCGCCACCATCACCACCACCACTTAATGATGGGCATATATTCTAAGAAGTATTTCTTCCGGTGATTTTGTTATCGTGCAAAAACCATAGTGTACGCTAACACTGAGACAGCTATGATGTTAGTAAGTTATATAACATCATGAGACCAGCATCACCTGTATCATGGGCCATAAATGTTAATATTCAGTATCTGACTGTGTGTGACCATATGTATATGATATATGTATACATATACATAAACAATGTATACTCTCTGTAAATAGAACGATATGAAAGGCAGAAAATAAACCAAACCAAATTATTTTTATTAACAATAAGAAATCAGTACTGGAAATGCTAGGTAATTCTACAAAGCAACAAAACTATCAAAAAGAGATTAAAAAAAGAGAATACTAAAAAAAAATAAAATAAAGAGAATACTAGTTTAATAGAAACACTACTAAAAAATAGCAACAACCTTGATTTTTTTGAACAATAAAAATTACAGTGGTGAAATGGAACTATTTGAAGAAATATAAGAGAGCTAGATAATATCACAGTTATGACATAACACACGTAGACTCCCTGAGGTCTTTAAAACACAAAGGAAAGCTAGATAGTATCACAGTTATGACATAATACACGCTGACTTCATAGGGTCTTTAAAACACGAAGCACAGCTTATATCAGAGTACACCAAGTGCACAAAGACCAATATGTGATTTATGTGATTGAACAAACACAAAATGCATTTTTAAACATGCATGAAACATTTAGAAGAATTACTCACATAAAATCTCTCAAGATGAAAATCTTTCAAAGACATTGACCTCAAATCAAAAGTAAATATTTGCAAATGAACATTGGCAAAATTCATAGTCACAACAAAGGTTTTCAACCACAAGCATGAGAACTCTTAAATCATTACCACATAAAACAGAAATCCACGCTGGCATTACATATCATTTAGAAAAGATGCTATATTTCAAAGCTGAGAAGATGTGATCAAAATCTTCCTCAGAGGAGAAATTGTATCTTTAATCGCATTTGTAAGAAAATAAAAATGAATACAAGCAAAGAATTCTAAATAAAGAAATGGGTGGAATTAACTAACCCACACAGAAGAAACCAACTGGCTGTGCAAGACCAAATAGGTCACCCAGCCCAGCATATTTTATTGAAACGCCCAATAGACATGAGGCCAGAGAGGATGACCTTACAAAAGTGAGGAAACTCAAGAGGCAATGGAGGAGTAACAGGAGGGAGAGTAAAATCTCTACACGTGGCAATTCTAAAATATTATGTCCACCATAATGCTACCAAGTTTGAAACATCATTTTTTTAAGTTGGCACAAGATATAATAAAATTTCCCATATCAGTAACAACAAACAAAGTTCAAGAACAGACACAGAACTATTTCCTTAAATTAAGCCAAGTTCAGATCATTTCATGATTGAATTTGGTCAGGTTTTAAGAAAATATGGAGCTTCTTTGATATTTAAACGTTTTCACGGCATTAAAAGACGTATTGGGGTGGATGGAGTTCTGATATTCTTTGAGTCTGAATGATCAAACACCTTTTTTTTTTTTAAACAAATGAAAGAGGTGTCTGAATTCTCTGCTTAGTTTCTCATGGCCAAACCTAGGAGGGTTGTCAAGAGAAGGGGGTGGGAGTCCAAAGAGGTCTTCTTTATAAATCTGGAAGCGGGAATTTAAGTAAAGTGAAAGCCAACAAATTCCCAGTGCAATCCTACAATAATGCTTCAAGGCGAAGGTGAATTTGTTCTAGGGTGTAAGCAAAGTTCAACAGAGAAAAATCAAAACAAGTTACACAATACCCATTATTAAAGAGAAAATAACACAAGCCTAACAATGGGCATAAACATTTCACTTTAAAATATTTAAAAGAGAATTATTTTATTAACCCTCAAAACCATTTTCCCCCCATAAAATCCCATCTTTGGACAACCCGAAAGTGTTAACTTAGGGATGAATCCCAAAAGGCACTTCTAGAAAGAGTACCTATCATCCACTGTCTTTTAAGGAACTCACAATAAATAATGAAAAAATAAGAATTAGCTATATTGAAATAGACGTCATATAGCTGCCATTTTCACAGATGATAGGAGAGTTGTTTATAAAATTCAAGGCAAACAACATGTTTAAAACTGTGAGGAAAATTCAATAAAGAAAACAGATACAAGTGAAAGAACAGAAATCGATACCTTTCTCACACACTGGCAAAATTCAATGAAAAGAAACTCCACTTATTTAATAAGAAAAGTGACAATGAACTCAAGAAGAAATATTAGATAAAAACCACAGGAACTTTGCTAAAGGGGATAAAAGCAATGAGCAGCAGCAAAAACATGCAGTGCACAGGGAAACATAGACATTTGACAAGCCAGCTCTCCCCACGCAAAGGTGAGGATTCCATTCAACCCCTTTGAAAGTAGAAGGGAGTCTTTTCTGACAAGCTGACTCTGTAAGTCATATAGGGAAATGAATGCACATGAATATTCACAAGAAGGCATATTTGTATAAAAGAGGAGGATGAGAGATTTACATTTCCAGACCCAAAATGTATTTAGAGCTCCAGTTTAAAAATACCATGTAAAGATATAAAGGTACATAGTAAATTACATATATAAATTTAGTCTCCTTTATTTATAGGGCAAAGTAATTTCAAGATTCATTTTAAAATCTAATTATCTACTCATCTAAATATTGGAAGAAAATAATGAAATCACATTTGTATAAATTTACAAAAAGGGAGATCTTGCTATAATTACAACATGGAAAATCAGTAGTAATAAAGAACAAAGGCAAACAACTCTAACTGTGCTTAATATTTTACATTTAGTGTGTGTGTGTGTGTGTGTGTGTGTGTGTGTATACACTCACCACAGTGCCTCACCACCGCACAGAAGTGGAAGTCAAAGGACAACTTGAGGATGTTGGTTCTCTTCTTCCAGGATGTCGATTCCAATATCGAACTCAAGTTGACCAGGTTGCCAGCAAGGGCCTTTACCAGTTGAGCTAGCTCATTGCCCCAAGATAACTTAAAATTTTAGTACTTGAATCAAGAAATATGTTACAATGGTGGCAAATATTTGTAACACACACAGTAGTATATTAACCCAGCCGTTATCTATTCCTCCCTAAAGTCAGCTATACCCCAAAAAGAAAATAGTTGTATTTTGGTCCTCAGAACGTCAAGAACAGCTGACCCCAGAATCCAGTTTTAACAATTGGTCACTAGGATTAGGACAACAGAGACTGCACTGCCCCCAGATCCCTCTCTCATCGCTCCGTCATCTATCAGCTCCACAACAGAAGAGATATTTATATATCTAGTAAGATTCAATTCTCCACTTAACATTAGTAGCTGACTAGACAGTTAGATTAGGAGTTTAACCCCCACGGTCCTGCTGGACCTAATTCTTTCTCCCACTTCAGCTCCTCCATGTGCACCGTGGTGTGCCTTCCTAATTCTTCTAAATCTAGACTCTTAGAAAGGCTAACAGGAGCACATCAGTCCCCTAGCCTCTGTGCATGCTGCCCTTCTTCCACATGCTGCAAGTTACAGGTTAAATGCCACCTCCCAGACACAATATGCAAAGGGTGTCCCTTTTATTTTCTAGGTTATTTCTCAGATAGTTTCCTTCCAATTTTTGGTAACTGTATCTTCCTGATTTCTTGATCCTGGTCATTTTATTCCCTAAAATATAAGCTTTACTGGGGCTGGGCTAAAATCGACCTGGTTCATTTTGGCAGCCTTCTCAGCTAAAGGAATGCCTGGTTTGTAGCAAGAGCTAAATTTAAATGCTTAAAGAATTAAGGAGTGAGGGTAATATTAAGAGGGTATTCACAGAAGTATTAGTGGCAGTAAACACATGAAAAAAATTAAACTAAATAAGAGTGAAATACAACTTTAATAATCCATATGGGAAAACAGAATCTTAATATTCAGGCTTACTGGAGTAATAGAAAGTTGTGCCCTGCCTTACACCAAGGGCATGTATCAGTTCAATCATTTGGGAGAAATCTGGCTTTTCCCAGGGGTGTGCTGGAATCAGTTTAAATTGATTGGTAACAATTTACAAGGGTCTGTAGTTAATTATTGAAGACTTTTTCTTAGAGCAGTTGGTGGCCTGAAATTCCCCCCATGGAGGCAATATCTGCTCCATAGAAACAAGCAAATGTTAGATAGATGGCTGATAGTATTGCTTTGACACCCAGTTTAAATCATATCTGTATCTACAGAAGCAAAATTAAGTATAATTTTGGCCTGATAGCCTGCAAAATATATTGCCCAAGAGAACTATAAATTAAAAAATCTTCAGGCAATCTGGATGCTCATTACTAGGGAAATAATTTAGTCAATGCAGTCCATATAAGGAAAGAGCCGTTTAAGAAGGAGGTGGATCTGGTGATTCTGCCATAGCTCACTGCTAAGTAATAGAATCAGGAAAACGTCCACAGTATTATGTTAGCAGAAATTACTACATTTATGTCATTTCATATGTGTTTGCTTGAGGTCTATTTGGACCCATTATCCCTAGGACTGACACAGAGATGTGACGGAGGTGGGTAGGCTTTGCTTTTTAATTGATCTATAAATAAATGGTGTGCGTTTTCAAAACAATAGCAGATGTTCTTTCCAAAAAAGAGTAATTTGAAATAACTTTGGGATTAAAGAGATAATCAAATTGTAATTACAGACTATTTAAAAATCACAACGATGAGAATAATATAAAGCGAACGCAATAGCAGGAGGCAAAAGCTGTAATAAAGAGGAAATTCATAGCTTTACATAATTTCATCATTAAACAAAAATCATGGTAATATGTTAACAAAGCTTGCAACTCGGAATTTCAGAAAATAGAACTAGAGGAAATGAAGGGACAAGGACTAAAGGATAAAAGAACAATTAATGGAAACATCATTTGCATAAGCGCAAATGTCCTTAGGAAACTTCTTTGAGATTTCCTCTCCACACAGTAGCCGGGCATGATCTTTGCCCAGCATCAACAGGACATGCTTCCTCTGTTCCCAACACTTTCCACCTCACAAGATGGAGCACAGAGCTGACCTGTGCTCAACGCCCTTCTCCATGCTGAGGTCCCAGTACTTCCTTTCTTCTCTTGACCCATGATTCTTCTAAGCTAGTCATTTAGGACTACCCGATCGATGATTTCCCGAAAAGCCAACTTCAGCCCAGTCTCAGAGCCATGTCTTCTCTGTCTTTGATGTTCCGGATCACTGAATTTAAGGGGCAAGAGTGGTCATCCCATAATCCTTTGCCTGCCCCAGAGTTTGTACGTAGTCATTTGCTGTCCATCTCCTTGAGATGACAGCAGTATCATAAGTAGGACACAGGCCCTTCGGGTCTCAGAGCAAATACAATGCCTTTCACAGTGTCATGATGGGAAGTTACATTGTGAATGAATAATTGCCTTGTTAGTGAAGGCGGACTTTGCACAAACGTGGTGCCCATGGCTCATGTATTGCACACTGCCTATTGCACCCTCCCCATCTTCCACCGCACAACTACAAACTGATTCTTGAGCCACACACTCTCAACACCCCAGCCTCCTTTGCTCTTACATTTAACCATTTGCTTATAACATCACCTACAGAAAGTAAATGTTCTGTTTGCCACTCCCAAGTTAAGACTGAACAATGGCGACCCTGTGTTCCCACCCCAGCTCTTTCTTCCTATAAACTGGAAAGGAGACTCTGGGTCACGCAGATAAGTGCAATGGCTCCGAATGTCTGGAAGAATGAATAAATGAACGTGTGCATAAATTAATCCTCTTTCTCCATCCTTTCCAGACTTGTAAATGGGGAAAAGAAAACAAACAGAAAGAGATGGTTCGTGAGACACTCTGCACAGGAAGAACTCTACGAGAAAAGGACGATTTGTGCTATGCATTGAGGAAGTCATCACAGGGAGCCAGGGCAGAACAAATGCCTGTGTGGGAGCTATCTACAACCTTGATTGAATGAAGAGCCAAAGTTATTGACAAACCACTCTGTAAATTATTGATGATGCTTTAGAATATGGCCACTTAACACAATTCAGTTATCACTCACAAGAGGAAAGTTTGAAACAAAAGCAAAGTATCAGGGACTCAGAACCCACACAAAAAAAAACGTAGGAGGAAAGAGTGAAGCCAAGGATGGTTCCCTCATTCTCATCGCTGCTCATGCATCTTCTTGTGTCCCAGAGGTAAAACACAGCAGACAGGACACTTAGGAGAAGAATCCCTAATAGGATGGATACAGTTGCTTGTCAGTGAAGTGATTGGAGGAAAACAGTTGTGGTTAGACCCTGGGAAGCGTCTGATTCTTCCCACAGGACAAAAGCAAGTTCTGCCAAATCTCCACAAACACACACACACACACCCTTCCACAATGTCTAGGAGAGGTACTTAAGCTCTAGCTGCCATGCTTCTTCTTGGGAAATTAAGCACTAAGTGACTTATGGGATGGGCACCCTACATGTTTGCAGATGCTCTTGCCGCTTATGAGACTGACACCCTACATGTTTGCAGATGCTCTTGCCGCTGAGCTGGCAGGTCCACTCTGAAAGGCTGTCTTTTCTCTAGTTCACATAACGAAGTATTTTCTTTACAGCCGTTGCCTGCTTCATGGCCACCAGGCCAGGAGAGAGTCCCTGGTGGATGCTTACCATATAGAACTCCAGTACTGGCTGCAGTCTGAGCCCTGGGCAAAGATCAGCTATGAGATCACGGAGTTTCTTTATTAAAGAACAAATCACACTGGACAAACCTGATTGCCTTTGGAGCAGGTAGTGCAGTGAGGGGCTTAGCAAGCACAGTGGAGGACAGTATCTGGGGTGTTTGTGAGCTGCTTTCACCCCCTGTTAGCAGGGTTTTGTTGTTGTTTGCTTTTTGCAGCTATCCCACAACTCCAGCATCTCTAAAATCTTAGTGTCTCTAAGATAGTCCAGGCTTCAACTTCACAGCTTCAAATACTCCTTAGGTCTCCACTCAGGGACACGCCTGACACATGCCTGACCTCGGTGCCTTTCCTTAGTCTTTTCTTGGCTCTAACGCCAGAACCAAGCAGCTGAAGCTGCCAAGTTCTGCTGCTTGCTGGGGCCGGAACATAGCTCCCTTGTTCAGTGACTTCTTCATTCACCAGCTCTGTTTTCGATGGCTTCACTGTGTGTTCTTGAACAAAAGACTCTGGACATCACACAGGGAGGCCTCTGATGTCTGGCTTTCAGTAGAGGAGGCTAACAAAGCATTCCTGGTCCTCTTGGATGCAGAAAGCTGAAGACAGCACTTACACCAGGTCCAGCCTGCCCTACTGCATTCTGACACATTCCCGGGGGTGGAATGAATGGTTAACTACAGACAGATGTTGCATGTTTAGGGATCTGCAGTCACACTGAAAGAGTTTTATAGGTATCTCTCACTGTACCCAAGAACCTGCTTCTTATGCACAGCCACCATCCCAATGGTGAAGATAAAGATGTGAAGAGGTAAGATTCCTGGTGGAAATTAAGAACAAAAGAATCCACCCTCTGGGCCTCATGTTTCTCATGTGTGAAGTTGGAGGTTGGATGGGGAGTTCTAAGGGCTCTTCTATCCCTGACTGTCCAAATCAACTTTAGTAATGCAGACTTCTAGTTCCTGGTCCCCATTTTCTTACTCTGCTCTAAGTTATGCTACCAGAGTGACAGCTGAGACATCAAAATCTACTGTATTATTTGAAGGCACCAGAAAAAATCAGCCTTTTCTCAATTCCTTCATTTGCTTGATGCTAAACAATTCATAATTATTTTATCTTAAGCATTCTCATCTGTGAAATAAATGGTTTTCTAAGAATTCTCTAAACCTATTTAAGCAATAGTTTTGACTACACAGAAGTTCCTTACACTATTCTTCTCTCTCTCTCTCTTTTTTTTAAATTTTTGAGACAGGATTTCTCTGCATATCCCTGACTATCCTAGAACACATTCTATAGACCAAGTTGACCTCAGATTCACAGAGATTCAGCTACCTCTATCTCCTGAGCCCTTGGATTAAAGGTGTAAACCACCATCGGCGGACATCCTTACCCTATTTTATCTACACAGCATGTGCCATTTTGTGAAGCTACACTGTGATTCTGCACGCACATATCCTTGAGTCAGGACAGAACTCATGACCACACAAACTTCCTGCCCATGGCATGGATGATGGAGATGATGGCTCACCAATGTTCAAGACAGTAGAAGCACAGCCTGATGCCCAAGGGTCAAAAGTTCTCCACACACATCTCCCCCCACCTCTTAAATGTGACCATGTGCCCATTACCTCACCTACAGAATATGAGTAAGGGTCCCCCGTGCCACTTCCAGACTGAACCTAAAAGATGATTGACTTCCTAAGGGCCAAATGTTCTCCATGCACACCTCCCCCCTCTTAAATGTGACCATGTGCCCATTACCTCACCTACAGAATCTGAGTAATACCCGATGCCACTTCCAGGCTGAACCTGAAAGATGATTGACTGCCTCCTCTCTCTTACCTTCCTTTTTCTGCTAGGTGGAAAGCTGATGCCAGATTGAATCTGGGCCATGCAGATAACAGCAATTACTTAGTAAAGGCAAAGAAACAATGGGGAAAGAACCTGGGTCTCCACCACCTAGCACTGCGTACGGTCACTTGCTTATCTGAAACTAAGCTGTCTTAGTAGCAGACACAGCATTAGTGCAGTCTAGTCCCTATGTGATAGCAAAGGGGAGTGCGAATCATATGGCACTCTGCAAACAGACCCAGAAAGAGAGTAAAAATTTACACCTTCGGGGAAGGACAGAGTTGGAAAGGCTTGCTGCTGTATCTTGAACAGCAAAGGGTAGAAGTGTTTCCTTTAAACCTTTCCTCAAACGCTTTCCAGTCTTTTCTGTTAAATAAAACCATGTATCTCTTTGTACAAGGCTTCGTGCACTAAGGTTTTAAATGGCCTTCCAGAAAGCCAGTGCTAAAACACAAGGGACAGGTTTCAGAACCATAGAAGCAAGAGATAAAGCCAAGTTTGAGGATTATGTCAAGAAAGGAATCGTCAGTGTGGCTACTATAACATTGCACTGGCAGGAAATGAAATGGAAACCTAAACTGTACATCAGATTTGATGCCGAAGAAAGACTGGGCCAGGTCTGGAAACATCTGTGGCTGTTTAATGCTTCAAACAGCTATGTAGAACAATGGCTTTATTGGTGACAAGTAGGTGGGAAGAAGTCTGTCCTCCATGATGGGGTCACCACCAATGCCATCCAAGCATGGTCAAATGGGACAACAAAGAAGGTCCAAGAGATAAACAAGGTCATGTAACATAGGTTATGGGCAAAGATCCTCCCTAAGAAGCAGGAGCATGGTCTCTTTTGCTGTCAAGTTATGACTCCCATCCAGAAGAATCCATATCCACAGTGGATGAGTGCTAGGTCACTCTTTAGCTTTTCTGTAACTCTTCTTATGGATTTTCTGTCTCTGCTTCACCACTGAATGTTATAAGATAAGGTAGAAAAAGGGACATTGGAGGGAAGGGGTAAAGAACCCTTGCACTCAGTCTAAATATTCTGGACCATGAAAAGATTCATCCAGACCTCATGAAAGGAGAAAGGCATGAGATCCAGGAGTCCTGACCTCTAAGAGAAGTTTGGGGTCATTTTCCTTGGGGTTTCCTGTCAGAAGGAGAGGTGCTGTCATTTGGTGTCCACAGGAGCAGAGCGTGCGGTAGACACCACCAGAAATGCCTCCTTTCCTTTCTCACGGCTAGACAAGCTCTTATTATCTCCTAGCTTTCCTTGAAGTTATCCTAAGTGGGAGAAATAAGAGCAACAGGGCATGCTCAGGCTAAAGGCTGTGGGATTGCAAGTCTCCTCTAAGCCCTTTCACTCCACGGGAGCTAGAGTACACATGGCTGTGGCTTAGCTCTGACTATCCCCCCAAAATGCTACAGGCTTGGAGAATGGCAGAGATGGATGGATGGATGGATGGATGGATGGATGGAAGTTTGGTTGGTCCACTACTGAATTGCATGTTGAATCTCTCCCTTAGAGGAGTTTAGTAAGCAACCCAAGGGCCCTTGAGGACCTGAACAACTGTGTGTCTGTTGGCTGGGAAGGGACTTAGACCTGAAGCATGGGTTTGGCCCTTTCTCCTCATCTCAGGACTCTCAAGGAGAAGACATGTTTAGTGTCTATTAACATGGTTCCTCCTCCTTCTGTGTCATAGGTAGGGTTTCCATGGTTGCAACAAAACACCACGACCATAAAGCAAGTTAAGGAGGAAAGGATTTATTTGGCTTATACTTCGGCATTGCTGTTCATCACTGAAGGAAGTCAGGACAGAAACTCAAACAGGGCAGGATCCTGAAGGCAGGAGCTGACACAGGCTACAGAGGGGAGCTGCTTACTGGCTTGCTCCCCGTGGCTTGCTCAGTCTGCTTTCTTATAGAACTCCGGACCACTAGCCCAGGAATAGCACCACCCATAATGGGCTGGGCCCTCCCTCACTGATCACTAATTAAGAAAATGCCTTACAGTTGGAACTCATGGAGGCATTTCCTCAACTGAGGCTCTTTCCTCTCTGATGACTCTAGCTTGTGTCAAGTTGACACACAAAACTAACCAGCACATCCTTTGCGTTGCTTATGGATCTTGGAAATGTATGTAAGCTCACTGAGTCTTGGTTTCTGTTAAATGTAATTATGAATTCATGACCAGTAGGATTATACAAAGAACCAAAAATGGCTAATTTTACCAAACATAAGCAATATATTAAGTGTTGTGTAAAGGCCCTTGCTTATTCAACATGAACAATATACTCACAATGAGGTTGATCCTGGAAGCCCCGCTTTCCAAATGAGGATGCTGAGGCACAAGGGATGCTAAATAACTCATGAAAGGATGCTCTATGGGCAACGCTTTGCTTGGCCAAGGATGAGGTGTCCTGTATGTGGATAAGCCTCCAAGGCCCAACACCACAGGTCAAAGTGACCTCGAAGCCCACCATTGCCAAGTGACTCCTTGAAACACGGAAAATCTGAACAAGGCTAACCACAGTGGTGAAAGACGGAGGAAGCCCTCCAGCAGACAGCCCTTCTCGGCTCCCTTTTATCTTCTTCCACCAACCACTCACTCAGCAGCTGGGGAAGGAGAAATCTCACTTGCGACCAAGGACTCTAGGACTTGCTTGCACGATGTCCTCATGTTGACCCCTACACAGGTAGTTTTATCAGGACCAATGACTAGGCCCCTGAAAAGTGCCTAGGACCACTTGGGGTTTTCTCTCCTTCCTCCTTCCTCAGCAGTAAGCCCTGTGGGCGCTGTGTCTTTGCATTTGAAAGCTCAGTCACCATCTCCTCTCACAACACTAGCTCAGGGCCAATCACTTCCTCGCCAATCAGTTCCAAATGCTATGGAAAACTCCCACTCCCTCAGCCCCTTGTGCCCTCCGGTCCTTTCTGCTGGTCCTCTGTGGAATCATAGCAATCGGATTACTCCTTTCTGCCTCGCAGGATCTGCAAGTTCAAGATCAAGCTAAGGACAGCAGCCCTTCTCTTGATTGTGGGTACTGGGATCCGGGCTCACAGGAGAAGGTGGGTCTTCCATCCAGAACATCAGTTGTCACGTGTTTTGTCACCAGCTCAGGCTCTTTCTCTTCATCAAGCTGCTATCTTCTTGTTCCCTCACCTCATGATGTCACTCATCTTCCAGAAGTTCCTGGCCAGTTCCTTCCACTGGTACCCTCGGACTCTATGACTCAGTTGGCTTTTGTTACTCTATCAGGACCCAGGAAAGATGCAAACTTCCCAGGGGCCCCAAGGAGAGTGCTCCTTTCTTCAAGGGGCTTCTGATAGCACCTTCAAATCTCCATTCTTTCCTCCACAAGTACAGAGTCTGACGGAGCAATTTATTCGTTTCTTTATATTGAACATCTCCCCACCCTATTGTGATGCAGTTGAAAAGAAGGCTTCCCTTGGGCCCCTGCCCAGTACTTCTTGTCTTAGTTACTTTTCTATTGCGGTGATAAAACATGACCAAAACAACTCAAGAAATAAAATGTTTAACTGGGCTCGTGGTTTCGGAGAGTTAGAGTCCATGATAGCAGAGCAAAGGCATGGTGGCAAACAGAGAACTCACAGCTTGATCTACAAGGAGAAAGCTGAGAGAGCACCAAGAATCACTCAAGTCTTTTGAAACCTCAGAGCTTGTCCCAGTGACAGCAGGCCAATCCTTCCTATTCAAAATATTCTACCCACTGGAGACCAAGCATTCCAACATGAATCTATGGGAAGCCATTCTCATTCAAACCACCATGCTCCCCAAACCACATAATTTCCCTAGAGTACAACTAGATGGAACAGGCCCAGGAAGACAGCCTGTCCCGGGTCCACTCCCACACTAGTATTAAGAATCCAAGCCTACACATTCCTACTCCAGTGTAGGATACTGGGAGATGCTCCCCATAGATTGAGGTTTCTACTCTCATTAGTGCTGTGGGTGTTTGAAGAAAAGGAAGCATAGGGCCAGCTAGGGCTGGGGCTGGGGCTCTTGAGCAGAAATACACACATATACAAACACATGCATGCACACACATACACACGTGGAGATTCTATGAATATAATATGAATATGTATATTGAGATCATAATAGAATTACATCATTTCCCTTCCTCCCTTTCTTCCCACCAGCCCCTCCCAGAGCAGAGAATCTTAAACTTTGGTCATGATATCATCTGTGATCTCATAACCGAATGTGGGGAGTCACAAAAAAATTGGCAATAGGAAAGGGCTTCTGAATGTGCGGTGATCAAAATTAATTTGAAATCAAGACTATAATGAATTCCAAGGAGGTGGTTAGGGTCATGCCTGCCCCCAACATACCCACACGGCATAACAGCTGCTTCGGTTCTCAAGACACCAAACGCACACTCTGCATTGCCTGTGTTCTCCCACCACTCAGTGTCGGCGAGCACGCACTGAAATGGCTCCGCTTTCATCTGTTAGGAACTGCAGTGTTTTAATGGTACATACAAAGTTTTGCTCTTAGAAAAGCATAATGGTTTAATTATAGAAGACAAAGACTTTTAATATTCTCCTCCCTCATTCCTCAGCATATATCAAATTAGTGTATCTTCCGATTACATTGTGCTAGACCAAACAAGCACACACATCTCATTAGCATGCAAATTTCCTATCGTCTTGCATAAATAAAATTATACATACTTCAAAGAATTGTTTTAAAGTAAGTTGATTTACTGTCAGTAAATGTTTGGTTTGTACAGCTAGTTAGTATACCTATGTAAGCGGTTAAAACCTCCTCAGGTAAAAGGGATCACAAAAGAAATTCTGCTGTAGAAAACTAGATCTGGCAGCCCTCTGCTTCTTGGATGGTTCGCAGGCTAGGAATCAGGGTGGCTGTCTCCTGTATCCTCTTAGAGAGGGGAGGTTTCTGACTACCTCTTGATGGGGTAAGGTTAGTTCACACATTCAATCATACAAACCACATTTCACAGGCTCCATACACAACTACACACACAGTTACACATCTAATCACACCCCCAACAATATAACATAACCTCTCTCTCTCTCTCTCTCTCTCTCTCTCTCTCTCTCTCACACACACACACACACACACACACACACACACACACACCCCACATATGGAAACAAACCAAACATATAACCACATCCACAATTGCAAAGAATCTCACATATAACCATGTTCAAAATCACACTCAACCACACAGCTGTGCGCATGCACATACACACACATAAGCAAGCAAGCAAGCGCGCACACGCACACACACACAGCCACAGTCATGTACTTAGTCTCTACACCGATACACACCACACACAACCCCACAGGCATGGAGACCTCAGTACTGCACAGAAGTGGGGAATGATCACCCTCCCCCGTCCTAGTTAACTTCTTCCTCAGACACACAGTGAGCCAAGGTAACACCTGCTCATGAGAGGTGACAGCCACTGTCCTACACAGGAACCCAGCAAGACCTACCAGAACTTTATTCCCATCAAGAAGCCTCTAACTTCAGACACCCCCTCCACTCTACCTGGATTAATCTCTGTGTTGTTCCCCACTCCTATATTGTTTCTATAGCAACCTACAGTCCCTGGGTATTGCTGCTGCTGCTGCTGCTGTTGCGAGCTTTGACCCTATATGTAAAATGGCCAGGTTAGGTGCTGTCTTCTCTCCAGAAGTGAAACTATTCATGCTAGAAGCAGCATCACGCTTGGACCAGTCCACCAGATGCTTACTCTAGGGCTTCTCTCCAGCTATGTCCCTCAATACATTTCTCATTTCTCCTCTCTCTCTCTCTCTCTCTCTCTCTCTCTCTCTCTCTCTCTCTCTCTCTCTCTCTCTCTCTCTTCTCTTGCTCCTCTCTTCTCCCCACTCTTTCTCCATCTCCCTTCTTCCCTCCTCCCAAAAGCATATGCTTGGCCAGGAATTGCTTGCTGTTTCAGACACTTTAATACTGAGAACTAGATGCATGGGTGGTCGTGTAGAGGAATGAGCAGAGAAAATTACTGCATGCTCAGGATGCAGATTCTGCCCGTTGGTCTGCTACTTCTGGACTATTGGATGCTGGGCAAATTTCTCATCTGCACAATGAGAACTTTGTATTGGATGAATTTGGCCAATACCTTTTAGCATAGTGTTCTGTGATCTTTTATCTCTCTCTACAGTTTTGCTGTCAGGAGACGGAGCCTGTAAAACATTTGAATTCTTTCAGAAAATTCCAGCCACAAGCCTAAAATTACACTCAAGCCTCTAACACCGAGATTATGCAAATGCAAACCTTATAGCTGGTACTGTACCCTCACAGGGAATCTCTCCTTGTAGCTGTCAAGCCTATCTCCCCCCATCCTTTCTTTCCCCTACCTGTGTGACATTCACTTATGTCTCCTCAAGGACTCATCCTGCTTGGAGGAACCTCCATGGAAACGCACCAAGTGTGCAATGGTGCCCTGACACAGCCTCTGGCTACGGGAGGCAGAGAAGGCAATCGTAATGAGAACATCTGAAGGACAGAAGCAGTGCATTCAAGGTATGATGAACCCTGTGCTTCCAACCCCCACACGGCTCTCTGTCCAACACCTCTGCAAAGGGGTTACTTAAGGGAGATATTGACCCAAAGTGCTGTAGTCATTTGGATCAGCTCATTAGGCCTTGGCCGAGCCTAGGGGAGGCGGGCAAAGAAGTACAAAACCAAACACGAAATAAAGGTCGATGTTTCGTGCCCTCTAGCTGCAGTGGGATTTTTACCCACCTGGGGATCCTGATGCCCTGGAGAATGTGTGGTTAACAGCCCTAGAAGGTACAGTGAACCCCACGGGGATCACATTTTTAACTCTAGGCTTAAAACACACGTTTCCTTCCCAGCATCAGCATCCACTGCAGGGAAGAGCACTAAGGAGGGTCTTGGATGAGTGGAAGGGTCTGATGAAGGCTTACAGTGAGACTCAGGGACTCAGAAACGGGGAAGACCACAATGAAGCTGAACATAGAATGCCAGGTGGCCCTGCTGAGGATTTCCTTTGGCTTTGGATCTTACAGAAACCCATCAGAAGTGTTTCCCTTGACTGATATTGAAGGCTGTTCGTTTTCATTCTGCATGAACATGCTAGGACTTCATCTTCCCTATTACACACAGGACTCAGCAATCACAGTATGTTCCTGAAGCAGGGGCAGAAGGGGAGGGAAGGCAGAGCTATGTCCTTCAACCCTTGCATGTTCCACATCTTTTTCCTACAGCCTAAACTCTGAAATGACCCACAAATATCTCAGGGAATCAGAATAAGATTCCTGATGGAGTCCTAGCTACCACATTACAAAGAGCATCCTCAACTCTCTCGAATGGAATTCAGTAAGACCACTAAGAGGTCACTGGAACCATGTAAATCTTGAGTATTGTATCCAGATGGAAAACTAGGAGTCAAAACAGAACAGAACAAAAATGTGCATGCCCCTTCAGATAAGTTGCTGGGACCATGAAAGATATTAACAAGGACTCAGAAGCTCCATTTGGACACCAAGAGGCACAAGAGCTCTTGATCAGTTCCTGATGCTCCACTAACAGCAAAATAAGGATGGAGGTCTTTGTGCCACAGCCATCTCCTTCCCAAGTCAACACAGCATGCAAATGCCCAAGACTTAAGTCTGTACTGGGTACAAAGCTCATGCTTCAGGTATGTGTAAGAGACAGAATAGCATATCCTAAACATATGTATCTTCTAATTTCTAAACCTGTGACTCTGTTACCTTTTACAACAAGAGGAATTTTGCAGATAGGACCAAGTGAAAGATTTTGAGATGGGGTATCATCCCACGTAATGTAGATGGGAGTGACAGAATCTTGAAATCCTTGCCATTGAAGACTGGGAAGCCAGTTACAAGTTACTGGGAAGGCAGAAAGTGGATGGTAGCAACAAAGACTAGCTGAGGTTCTCTGAACATGAGGGAAGAGGCTCCAAGCCAAGAAGGACAAGAAACTCCCTGAGACCACATGAAAAGGATACAAATTCCCACCTACAGCTTCAAGAAAAGACCAGCTCTGACAAGCTCCTGATGTTAGCCCAGTGAAACTTATTTTGGATTTCAGAGCTATAAGGGAATAAATTTGTGAAGCTTTAATCACTGGGAATAAATTTGTTCTGTTTAAGTCTGTAGTAATTTGTCATAGCAGCAATAGGAAATGAATATGGCATGTTGCTTATTCTCTGTGCCTCTGTTCCTTCATCGAGAAAAACAGAAATAATGATATCCACCTCAGATGGAGCTGTCAGGACAATTAAATGTAATATAATATATGTAAATCACCTAGAATACCATCTGGCACAGAGTGGTTCTCAATAAATATTAGCTATGATTATACCAATCCAATCACTTTATTTTATAGGGGAGAACATTAAAGTCCAGACAGAGAATATAATGTGGCTGAGGTCACAGTGACACCGGGAGGAAATTTGGTCATTCCTCATTTGCGACTTCTGACGTAGTCATCTTATTTATGGAAGGACCATGGGAGCCACAGAAGATTCAGAACTGAGGCACACCCCTTGGTGGACATCAATTTTCTACTGCTGTTGGACAAGTCAACACATTCAGGAACACACATGCAGAATTGAGGGTACCCCCCGCCCATCCCCTCAACCCAGCCATAAGCTCTGTCTGGTTTATCAGTTTCTGGAAATGAACCTGGCACATGGTATATCTTTGGGGAGCCACTTGTCAGAGCCCTTGGGTCTCCCTGGGCCTTCTCCATATATCCATCTCTGGGCTCCACTCTTGGGTCTTAATCAGAATCTGTAAAACTTCCGAAGCACCCCTTCAAATGTCCCCACTGCACCACTGCCTTGCAGGTTCGTGTCCTTAGTTGGCCTATTGAGACATTCCTAGGATCTTTTTTGTCTTCTAAACCAGCATCAAACTCTTCTTGGGTTCTAGAGTTCATCATGCCTATGTTGGTACTTCCTGGAGTCCCCAGCCTTTACTGTATATGCTTTTGCCACATATACAGTAAAATCTATCTACCTCTTTCTCCATTCCTACACAAAGTAGCTGAACTTGAACTTTGCTGGAGACAGCTGTGCAACTGAACTCATTGGTATCACCTTAAACACAATCTCCCGACTTATCAGTGAGAAAAAACCACTCAGAGAGCCTCACCTCTCCAGCTTCATGTGAGCAGTGATTGACACCGGGGTTATGGACAAGGGTCCTGGGATGGAGCCGGTCATGAACAAGTCCCAGTTGGTCCCTTCACCATCCATGGGGTCTCAACCAAATACTCAGATCTCTCTGAGCTTCAGTACCCTCTTTCCTTCTTCAAAGGATTGTGTAAATGGATGGACACAGAGTTGTTAGAGCTTAGATTGGTGCAGAATAAATATGCCCAAGTGCAGGCCATTACTCTGCTCAGTTCAGAACTCTCGGACATCCTGGCTCCCATCTGACATCCTCACCTTCAGTACAACAGAGAAGAGAAGCTGGGTGCTTTCTTGTCTTCTCACTGCCAGACCCACAAACCCTACAGCATCAACATCTACTTTCTTTGTTCCTGGAAGCACAAAGGTTTAAATTGTTTCCCTTTTGTGAGGAAGGCCAATCTCTCCCCACCCTACCTGGGGATTCCATTCTTACTGGCTGTGAAAAGCTGCAGGAAAGGGCTCGACTTTAATAAGGGCCATCGACTAATGACTGCCTTTCCACACTGAGAGAAACCTATCATTCCTACTGACCACAGGAGCAGTGGGGATGAGCTACTAAAGAGCCTACTCTACTCTACAGCTGGCCATGTGAACAAGTTCTGACTCACCAGACATGAAGGGAAAGTGACACCTGCAACCTCCAGGTCACAGCTGGAGAACACAGCTGGCTCCTTTAGTGCCCTGCTTTTGCCATGAAGCTTGGACTGTGGATTCAGTGACAGCTTGATTTGAGCCTCAGAACAAGGACGCCAGAGCTGGTGGAACAAGTTGCATGAAGGAGCTGGGCCTCTGAACATCAACCCAACCCTAGAGATCATTTACCCATTATTGGGAAGGTAATAACTCTCTGTGCCATCCGAGCCACCACCAATCAAAGTCCCATTAGACAACAGCAAACTCACATGCAAGCTAATTGGCTCAACTGTTCCTGGATGCCAGCCCTCTGTGTGTTCTTTCTCTGCAGTTGGTGTCATGCTATCTTTTGGATAGAGTTCAATGGCAGATACACATCTGTGATCTCACTGTGAAAGGATGCATTCTTAACTCCTTGTCCTCTCCAGCACACTCTTTCATTTCCTTTCCAAGCAAGAGTTCCCAAAATGTCACCTGTATGCTCAGTGACATTTCTGCTTCCCCGGCTCCACCTCTTTATCCCACCCAAATTGGCGAAGCACCATGGAGATTTCTCTTCCAAGGTTTCTGAAGACTCTTGTGTTTATAGCCTTTGAGGGTGTCCTTCAGTTCTAACCTGGCTTAGCCTCTCCACAGTCTTGGAGAGAAAAATCTATATTCCCCTCCTGCAAATACACTTTCTCCTTGACTTCTGAAGCACTGCAACCTCCTGGGTTTCCTTCTTCCTCCTTCCTGGTCAGCTTCTTCCTGGAATTTTTCCCAGCTTTTCCCACTTTTAGCTAACTTCAAGTGGTAGGGTGTAGTAGGCAGTGGCGAATTCCCTTCTGTTGACTCAATATTCCCTTCCCAGTAGACTGCACTCTATCACTTCCATCAGTAGATGTAGATAACCCGTGCCTTTATGCGTTAGCCCAGGCTCCGCCTCAGCACTTCAGACATTAATCCCATGTGCTTACAGATACTTGCAATGTAGCATGGGCGAAATGGAAGCATTACCTTCCAGCCTACAGTTCTAGTTAACCTCTCATTGAGGTTTTCCAAAATTGCCTCACTCATGTGTTCTAGTATATATTCATTTGTGCCTTTTTTGGCTTTGAGAAGCTTACAATGAGTTGGGTGGGCATAATTCCGGCACTGGGGAGGCAGAGGCAGAAGCAGGTGGTGGATCTCTGTGAGTATGAGGCCAACTTGACCTACATAATGAGTTCCAGAACAGCCAAAGCTACATAGTGAGGCCCTGTCTTTACAAAAGGAAAGGGGGAGATAGGAGAAGAGAGGAGAAATGAGGAGAGGAGAGGAGAGGAGAGGAGAGGGGAGGGGAGGGGAGGGGAGGGGAGGGGAGGGGAGGAGAAGAGAAGCTTACAATGATTTTTGTGTCTGAATTCTACATGGGAATGAAAGCATGCTTGCTGTTTGCTGTTTATTGCCTGACCCTTCTCTGATTATAGTGGCCTTGAAGATGTGACATTAGAATCTTGTCCTCAGATATATCCATATCCCTTAGGTACCTAAGACTTCGTAGACACTATTTAGACAATAGAAGAATAAATGACTACACATTCAACTACCCCATTTCTGTGATTTTTGGTATATCAAGAGAAAAACATATGATTTTCTTTTCTTTCCTGTCAATGGAAGGAAAATCTAACTGTGAACAAGATATATCATCCCACTTGGGAATGATGCATAAGAGACTAACAGTGATCTTTCAGACTTCCAATTATTCATGGGTTTTAGGCAGTGATTCTCAACCTTCCTAATGCTGTGACCCTTTAACACAGTTCTTCCTATTGTGGTGACCCCACCAGCCATAAAATTACTTTGCTGTTACAGCATAACTATAATTTGACTACTGTTACAAATCATATTGCAAATATCTGATATACAGAATATCTGCTATGGAAAACTCAAAGGGGTCCATGACCCACAGGTTGAGAACCTCTGTTTTAAGGTGTGAGATTGTCCATGAGGAACACATACAGAGGAAGTGCCTTTGTGTGGCCCCTGGCTCAGGTCTACAGCCTTACCCAAAGGCCCCATTGGTAGATGGGGTAGTCCTTCCTTTCTGGGCACAACCTTGTCACTGACTATAGCTTCAAAGACATGTCTAGAGCTACTGACTAAATCCAAACCAAACCAAACCAAACCAATGTCTCCCTCACTCTCTGCACCCCCAACCCTGAGTGGATGAGCTACTGCTCCTCTCAGGTGCACCTTGTCCTTTCCCATGTCAGGGATGGTTATATGTAGAATCCGTCACCATGATCTTTCTATTCTCTTTCCTCATTGCTACAATTACCCACATCTCAGTGTAAAGCTGCATCTCAAGGATGCCACAGACTTCAATGTGTCTCCCCAAAATTTGTATATGGAACCTCCAACCCTCAAGGCCTCAGAATGTAATAATAACTGCATAAAGAGGTGACTAAGTTCAAATGAGGTCACTAGAGTGATGGAGGGTTGGGGGACATTAGTTCCAGGATACTGACTTTTAATTTGACAAGAAGAATAAAGTCAAGAGATCTATTGTGCAACTTGGTCACTGTAGCTATTAATCATGTACTGTGTACTTGAATATTGCCAAGAGTAGATTTTAAGTGTCCTCGCCACAAAAATAAGTATGTAAAGCAATGCATATATCAAGTAGCTTGCTTTAGCCACCCCACGATGCTATATTCCTCGGAACATTATGCTCTTAGCTATTGGAATTTACAACTATTGTTTCATTTAAACAATGCATTTAGGATGGCCCCTACAACAATTTGACAATGTCCTTTGAAAAGAAAAGGTCAGGACATACGTATAAAGACACAGAGAGAAGACCATGGGGAAGGACGCCTGGGGAAGATGGATCACACGGCCAGGGATGAAAAGGATAATGTGGGAACACACAGAGAAGGTGGCTCACCCAAGTAATGATAGAGAGGGCCTTGCGGGGACCACAATGGTTAAAATGGCTCTACCTGAGATTTTGTTAAAGAAGAAACCCTTCTTCACTATGAGAAACTGTGAGAGGACAGATATGCCCATTTTCCTCTACATAGGACTAGTTACTATCCATGTTCATCTATGGCATCATGTTGGAAACCTTGAGAACCTAGAATCTAAAATATTTAAATTTAAAAGTTACAATGAATATCTTTTTATTAAAACTCTGTTTTAAGAAAGAACAAGTTTACCACATATTACTGAAACAATACAAGTGTGTGTGTGTGTGTGTGTGTGTGTGTGTGTGCATGCGCGCACACACATGTATAAGGGGGGTGAGAGAGAGACCATTAGCAAGCTGAGAGCTGAGAAGGAGAGACTTCAGAGGGAAGCAACCTGATTGCACCTTTCTCACATATGAGCAAATAAATTTCTGCTTTTTAAGCCCCTTGCTATTTTGTTATAGCACCTTAAATAGGCTCACCAGAGGCATTCCCTGGGCAGCAGGACTCTCTAGCACATTCTCTCCTGGGATTGATTCTAACTTGTTACCCTGTTTACTGACCCTCCATGATACTGCACCTGCAGCACAGAACTGGGAGGAGCCCCTGGGCAAACAGCTTCTAGATAAAGGAATAAACAGTGCCCCTCTCCCATGCTATTCTAAATAAAGCTGGAAAAGACAAGACAGGGAGAAAAGAGAGGGGGAGTTACCGACAGAATAAAAATAAGATGGCTATCTTCCAAACCACTGGAGAATACAAGAGGCAAAAATAGCAAAAGAGTTGAAGGAAAACAATAGGGATTTTTTTAATGAAAAGAAAAAAGTAAAAAAATAAAATAAAATATATGAACTAAGTACAACAGTTATCACATAAATATACATGAGTATATGACATGGTCTTCAATGTGTCTCCCTTAGGGACACAAAGGAACATGTTCTTGTTCACTGCAGCCAAGAGATGTACCTAAAACAGGAGGGTGTGGGAAGATGAACCAAGAGGAATGGACAAAGTACATGAGGAAAACACTGGCAAGCAAAAAGTCAGGGATAATAATACTCATGTGTGTCCATAAATGTTCATAACACCTGCATACACACATATGTACACACATGTGCACATGTAAACGCACACACAGAGAATGAGAGAGAAAGGCTTGCATAATCATTGTGTTATGAACTCCCATAAACACACATGTAAAAGCAAATATATGCTTAAATATTATAAATTAAGCCAGGTTTATATAATCCCAGTACTCTGGAAGCTGAAACAGAAAGATCACAAGTTAGAGGATAGCCAGGGCTACATAGAGAATTTGAGGCTAGCCCGAGCTGGACAGGGAACTTTGTCTCAACATATATAAACATGTTAACTTACAAAAAATTCACCATATTTAATTTTGCTTACTATAATAATTATTGATTATGTACATACCAAAAAAGATAATAACAGTGAAAAACAAAAAAATACAAAATATCTAATAAGATGATTAATTACTTTTTTATTTAGTTTACATTAATCATATGTAACATTCTTTTAAATTTCCATATAATATCTACCAAAAAATGAGCCACATCCTATTCCACACACACATACAGAACTTAAAATTGTCCATAATTAGGGCATTTTTCACACATTTCACATGCTGTATCTAAAATGAAAAAAAAATTGTACATTAATAGCAAAATATGAACAAACAAACCCCTAACATTTAAGGGAAAAAACTTTCAAATCATTTAATTATTGTTCATGCATGCATGTGGTGTGTGTGGGTGTATATGTGTGTGTGTGGTGTAAGCATGCATGTGTCATACATGCATGGGGAAGTCAAAGGAGCATAGGAAAACTTGTGGATGTCAGTTTTCTTGTACCATGAGGGTCCAGAGCATTGAGCTCAGCTCCTCAGGTTGGTGACAAGCACCACACCTCCCTGAGCCATTTCTCCAGTCCTTAAGAAAACTTTCACTGAGTATTCTTTGGGCAAAAGTGTAGTTCAAAACAGCAATCACAGATACTTAGAACACTCTAGTAACAAAAACGTTTTATAAATAAAAACCTTTATATTCAATTATCGCTGCTTTTTTAGTCTAATTCACAGTGTTAACCTCTCTTATAATTAGGCCGTGACAATAAAATTAAAAGAATTAGAATCCTATTCTAATACCTTCTATGAAACAACCAATTAAGTGTCTGGCAACTGCAGTCAGAAGGGTGCAGGAGCAGAGTGTTACTAATACAAAAGAGGAGCTGGTCCCCAATGGCCCAGAGGACGGTTTGGAATGGTAGGATGCCACCTGAATCTACAGGCTAAAGGCTCAGCAGGTCAGCGTGATTTTCTTTGAAAGTACAAATTGCCGGGATTCATTCAAACATAAGAAAAAAAAATCTAAAAGTTGCAATGACCATGGAAGAAATTGAAATTCTGTCAAGAAACGTGTGAGAATACATACTTATCTGTGCTTGCAAATTTAATAAGATTCTTGCTTAATAAGATATCACAGAGCCGGGCGGTGGTGGCGCACGCCTTTAATCCCAGCACTCGGGAACTCGGGAGGCAGAGGCAGGTGAATCTCTGGGAGTTCGAGGCCAGCCTGGTCTACAAGAGCTAGTTCCGGGACAGGCACCAAAACTATTGAAACCCTGTCTTGAAAAACCAAAAAAGATATCACAGGATCACAGGTGCAAGCCTTTACATTTTCCCAGACCATAGCTGAAGACATGGCTCAGCAGAAAAAAAGCAATTCTTATTTTTTCAGAGGATCTAAGTTCAGTTCCCAGCACCCATATAGTTGCTCATAAACATCTGTAATTCCAGTTCCAGGGGGCCAGATGCCCTCTTTTGACCTCTGCAGATACCAGGCTTGCATGTGATGCACAGACGTACACGCAGGCAATAGACTGTCACATAAAATAAATATATCTTTTAAAAGTTAACGATTTCCAGAACAAAAGTATTGGGTTGAGAGAAAAGAAAGGACGGGGGTGGAGCAAAGTAAGGAAATAATTGATGGGGGAGTTGGGGCAAAGAAATATTGGTAAGGAGAAAACTAATGGAGGGAGGTTAATTCACTCTGCAAACTTTACATAATCTGACCTCCAATCTAAGGAAAGATACCACTGTAAAAAACAACAGATGCCAATGCAATTCATGAAGAAAGATGCACAGATTCTAGGTAAATACTAGAAAATAGCAGCCAACACTACTTAAAAAGAATGACAAACTTGAGACAAACTTGCTTTCCATTCCAAGAGCAGAGGGCTATAGGGAGAGGGCTCAGTAGTTATGAGTAATTCCTGCTCTTCCACAGTGGAGTAAGCCTTCCACTGTGGATATTAGGAACACTGTGTGTTCCTCTAGCTCCAGGGATTCTAACACCTTCTGGCTTCAGAGGAGCCACACACATGTGTCACACAGACATACACATAAATAAAAATATATTCCAGAAATAAAGTATCTATCAGTATTAATTTATATTAAGAGGTCACTAAATGGACCCCCCTTCGAAAGGCAGTGGCCAAATTTAGCATTTGTTTTTAGTTTATAAATAGATCAGTGATGAATTTTTATCAGGATGGAAGTAAAATAAAAATGTAGTCTGCATGTCTGCTATGTGGAAGATTCTGGGCTGGCCATTTGATGATGTTTGCTAAACACGAGGTAAGAAAAAAACGCAAACTGACAGCCTCCTTGAGGTGAAAAAATCAACCATAAAGAGCCATTTCCACTCAAGTGACAACGAAGTCTCTCAGCATCCCTGAGCCTTTCTGGGAAAGGCAGCTGGTGTAGCTGAACAAAACCATAAATAACAGGTAAGGACACTCAAAAGCATCATATTAGCATAGACTTTAAAAATCCAAGAAAACCCATAGGAGAAAGCAGCACATTTCGTGACTCTCGAAATCATACAGCAAAATGAAGCTTTTTGGTGATACTGCTGCTAAGATCTCTGGGCTTTGCACGTGCAAAACAAGCACACTGCCGTCAAACTACAACCCAGCTCTGAAAACTAGTCTTTAGAAAAGTTTGGTGTGAGTGTGAGTGTGTGTGTGTGTGTGTGTTTGCATACACATGTTGTTTTGGTTAGTTTTATGTCAACTTAAGACAAGCTAGGGTCATCAGAGACCTAAAAATACCTTCATAAGATCTGGCTGCAGGCAAATCTATAGGGTATTTTCTTAATTAGTGATTGATGGAGGAGGACCCAGTCCATTATGAGTGGGGTCACTCCTGGGCTGGTGGTCCTACATTCTGTAGAAAAAGAGGCTGAGCAAGTCATGGAGAGCAAGCCAGTAAGCAGCACCCCATTATGGCCTCTGCATCAGCTCCTGTCTCCAGGTCCTGCCCTGTTTGAGATCCTGTCCTAACTTCCTTTAATGATGAACAATGATATGAAAGTGTAGACCAAATAAACCCTTTCCTCCTCAACTTTCTTTTTCATCATGGTGTTTTATCACAGCAATAGAAACCCTAAGACATATGTGTCGTGGTGCTCACATGGAGGTCACAGGACAACTTGCATGACCACTACGTGGGTCCCAAGGAGGAATTCAGATTGTCAAGCTTAGAGACAAGTGCCTTTACCCACTGAGCCACCCTATCAACCCAAAACCAATCTTTCATTATTGACAATTAATAGCTGCGTGTGGCAGAGACTAAAGAGAGGGAAGTAATGTATTTCACCACCATGGAAAATTATACAAAAGGTCCAGTGTTTTACAATAAAGTAGGAAGCTTTGACTAAAAACATCATATTTACTGGCACGCATTAAAATGCCTGTTCCTAAATAGGGATTCCTGGTATTATAACACAAAATGCTCGAAAAATTTAAATTATTATTAAAAGAATAATCACATGAAAACTCACTAACAAAGAAAATCTAGTCCTACTGTAACTCTGTTTTGACAAACTAATTCTAAAGTTTACACATAAGAATAAAAACAGCGAGAATAATTGAACACAGATGTTTTACCAACTGCAGAAGTGAGTGTAACCAGGAGAAGGGGGACTCAGGGTTTAGATTAAGAGTCTTTCAACACTGCCACAGCTCTGCCTCAGCCTTGACACTCTTTGAAGCTTCTTCTGGGAACATAATTAAATGGGTGTATGCAAATTTTGTGAAAGTTACTTACTGTAGAACTGTTTGTAATACTGGGAAACAGAGTATAATTTTCTGTCATCAATGTCAAGGCACTAGGTGAATAAATCATGGTCCAGCCAGGAGAGAAAGACCCAGGGTAACATAGGAGATCTCAGCTAAGCGTGGAAGCTCCCATAGGCAATCTTTAGTACATTGGGAGATTTGCCGTGAGTTCAAGGTCAGCCTTGGCTATATAATGAATTCCAGGCCGTCTTATGACTGACTGGCTGGCTGAGTTGGGTATTTAGTCAGATTAGGAACAGGCTGACGGCTTCAAAATGAGATCACAGCAGCATGAACGAGCTTTTTCAGTCTCTTTCAGAGACATGACCCTGAGTAGTCAGCGATGGGCCTTCCGACACTCGCTTACAAACTCTCTGAGTCCCCATGTTGTGTGTGTGACTGCAGGTTGTGGTGGAAGACGAATGGGTGCCAGGATGAGCTGTGGGTTGGCAATCTGGGCACCGAGTGACGGGACCCAAGGGTTCGTTCATGAGGCACATTTACTCCATTTGTTTATATTGATGTTTAAAATGTTGTATAAAAATGAGAGTTGTCAATCACAGTGCTTTCTGGGCATTCCCTGAGACGGAGAGACAGTTCCAATCCATTAAGCAAAAGGAAGAAAGTTTGGAAATACTGTGGAAAAGTGAATTCTAAAAATTCAGATACATGTACAAAGAAAGATCAAGTGTCAGCAGACAATTTTGAATGAGATTATCAGTAGGGCTTACAAGAAGAAGAAGAAGAAGAAGAAGAAGAAGAAGAAGAAGAAGAGGAGGAGGAGGAGGAGGAGGAGGAGGAGGAGGAGGAGGAGGAAGAGGAAGAAGAAAGAAAGAAAAAAAGAAAAAGAAAAAAGGAAAGAAGAGAAGAAAAATCCATTGTAATTTCACTGAAGAGAGGAAGTTTTACTTGAATAACAAACATTATTAAAGTAACGAATAAAACACAGTGGGGGTGGTTCCACAGAATCATTTCAAGCAGGAGTGTAGAACAGTCATTTTCCTAGTGACACACCCCCTCTCTCCTCACGCCAGCGACTTAGGCCTGAACACCTGCAGCAGGCACACAGGACACCTGCTCCTCTCTTCTCTCATTCCCACAACACAGACAAACCTTCTCTGGTGCTCTCCTTCCCAGGCCACATACAGAGACCTGCATCTGTGAGCTTCTTAAACATGCTAGTCAGCTAAGGAAGCACATGGGTTCTGAGCTCCTCATCAACTCTCTGGGCCAATGGGCAGATGTCAGAATACATGATCTACCCCATGCAAGGACCTGCCTTGTGACCAGGTTGTGGTTCCCTTGCAGAAAAGCGAAACCAAATCCTAATCCAAAGGAGAAATTCTCTCCCTCCCTCCTAGCACCGTTCCCTCCCAGTGACAAGCCACAGTGTTCCTGGCTGTGTTTCAACAGCATCCAGATGCTCAACTTCACTAAAGGGCAGGAGGAGTGGGAGCCAGCCTAGAGGCACCAGGCAAAGCTGTGGAAGGCAGAGGTGGTGATGTGCACTGAGGAAGGGGCGCTCTCAGAAGATGAGGGGTATGACTGGGACTCCACAGGTGGTCATGGGATGAGAGAAGTCCTAGAGCAGGGAACATCAAAACCAAGGGCACAGAGCTAAGCTAAGGGAACTTGGAGAAGAACCTTGTGGCCGCCTCCTCCTCCCAGGAGACTTCTCTAGAAGCTTCTGTGGATTCACAAAACCTCATCCCCAATGAGTTCTGTTCTGGGAGGTACAGGATGGATGGGGACTGAGGAATATATGGGTATGGATGGCCACAGGAGCCCCAGGCATTACTCACAGGCCACTTTTATTTGTTAATCACATGACCCTTGTATTCTGCATAGGTTCTACAAACACTCAGCAGGGAACAGGGAGAGAGAGGCCCGTCCCATCAGCACCTTGTACAAATGAAGCTATCATTTGTAGCTATTGTATTAAACCGGATCATTTTACCTCTGAGAATCAGTAGGGTATATTCTGTCAACATCATTATTCCAAACCAATAAATGACAAGGAACAAGCTTTCCCAAAGGCACAGGTGGAATGGCTCCTTGCAGAGGATGGAGGGGTGGGGGTCTGTCCTCCAGATGAGTCATTTGCAACAGGCTGCAGGGAAGAAAGAAGATGCAACACTGCAACACCTCCAAGTCTCAGGATGAGGTCGCCACCATCAGACACACCAAATGGAATACGAGAGTCTAATCCTAGCTCAGATTTCTAACAACGCATCTGAAGTTCCTCAGATCAAACAAATGCCCACAGACAGGCAGTCTAGCTTGAGAGACTTAGCAGGAAGATTTACCTAGGGGGCACATGCTTATATTTGAGGGAGGGGGCCGATTAAAGTTGGGATTCTATTGAGTAGTTCCATGCTGACTTCCCATCAGTGAATGGCATCCTATGTTAACAAACTGGTACCACCATCAACAGTTGAAAACGGAGAGCTGAGCCGCGCAGCAGCCAGACAGCAAGAGAGGCTCCGTTAAAAGACCAAGACACTGAGGTCCTCCTGACCACAGTCCTAAGGAGCCTATCAGCTGTGAAGAAGAGGTAGAGAATGTGTCCAACCTTCAATGAAGAGGGCCTGGTCTGAAGTCATCACCAGACTTCTTCCTTGCAGGATGGAAGTCCTGCCACCTGATCCAGCAATTGTGCTGAGCTTAAATAGGATGGTGTCAGTACAAATTCGAGATGCTTTGGAAGCCTAACTCACTACTAAAGGAGCCACAGAAAACAGTGAATTGTCCAAGAGGGCATCATTTTATTATAGGGCATTCTGTTAATGTGATCACACAACCAGAAGCCCCATTTTCAAAGAGGAAATCTGATGCAAACCCAGGGCAGAGAAGAAATTACATGCCAAAGTCGAGGCAAGCGCTGTGCCTTGTCCACACAATAGTTAATGCGTCTTGCTCCTTTCAGACTCACAAAAATCATTTGGGGTAGCGATATGTCCTGCTAAGAAAGGGTCAAATGCATCGCTTTTTACTCCTTCTAGTTGCCTGGATGTCACTATGAAGCCTGGAGATGGGGCAGCCACTGAATAAAGTCGCCAGCATAAAACAGGAGGCCAACTCAGTAAGGATGACAGGAAAGGAGAAAAGTCTAGTTCCTAGAAGCCACGGCTGAGCTATTCCAGAAACGGCTTGACCTTTACAACTGGTTAGCAAGGAAGCCAACCTTTATTTGTGAATCACTGATTGGTCAGCTTTCTGTTACATAAAATTGAGAATGACCACAAACAATACAAATTATTCCACTCCATGTTGGTGGAGCAAACATGTCCATGGGGGAGGGCGTACGCAAGCATTGTGTTGCTGTGGTTCCAATACAGAGGGTTTTTTGCAAAACACAAAAATGTATTCGTGACTGAACATTTTGTAGAAGGATTGAAAAAGAACTGGAAAGAAACAACCTTCCCAAATCCCGCATAAGCTACCCAGGTACGTTGGCTCTGTGTAAGTTACATTCTGGGTGCTCTGGGTCACAGGATTCAGCAACATGTTCCAGTGCTTTATAGTCGGGCATTCTTGCTTTAAATGTTTTATGACTCAGATGGCTGCACGGTTATCAAAGACATGAATGTATCCTTAACAGCGTACACAGAACCCCAGCTTTGCTATAGACTGGTTTCCAGTATGCCTCCGTCACAGCAATAGAAATCAGAGCAGTGAGCTCCCCCAGAGCACAGACAGAATCAGGATTGCCAGCCCATGGGGTTCTGGGCTATTGGAACGCCGTAAGTTTCTTATTTTGATCGTGCCCACCTTTGCTGGTCTCCTAGGACTTGGCAGCTGAACGGTTTCAGCAGCTATGCACCCTGATTCCGTACCTAGGTTCACGGAGCCCAACGCTAGGGCTGGTGGCTTTGTGCCGCAGGAGCCGGCACCGCTTCAGGGTGACTAGCTCAGTTTTCCTAATTCAAAGCAGAGATGAATATTGACACTCACTGATTCCACACAAGGCTTCAGACTCACTGCTAAGATCTGCAGCCCAATACTCCGTAGCTGAGGTATAAACTGGGATAGGATGGCTCCTGAGCTTGAAGACTCGAGTTCCAGTCTTGAATTTATTATCTACTGGCTGTGGGACAATGGTAGAAATTGCTTAGAGTTTCTGAGACCAGGATCAGGATTAAAAATAATACCTTCTTTCTCAATATATGGACACATTGGGGAACTTAGACTTGCATACCCACTCATGAGTGCTGAGCAAAAGCGTGAAAACCTACATGTACTGAATTCTGTAACATACATTGTCTACAGGGATAGCAAACACCAGTCAGCATTTTGTGGGGTCACTTGGCAGTTCATAACCCTAAGAAACAGTAGATCTGTCTTCAGTTACTAAATCAAAATTCTGAAGAGCCATTTGATTGATTGACTGTAACAGTGTATCAGCTCAGCCAGCCGGAGCAACCCAGCTCAGTGTGAGCTGTGCTCTGAGGATGCTTGGGGCCAGAGGGTTCAAGTGCTTTTTAAGCCATGCTTTCTTGTTTAAATGTGTTTTGATAACCTAAATAGCAGTATGCCTATCAAAGAAATTAACATGTAGGTAAAAAGCTTCCTATTTAAATAGCTTCAGGCTTAGGAGGATTTGCTGATCAATTCTACAAGGAGTCTGGGATAGAGAAAAGAGAAAGGAACACTCCACACACAGCATGAGGTCGGCATTATTCTGACGACTTGTCAAATGACAAGAAAATGGAATGGCACAATGCTTAAGGACACAGTGGCAAACAACACTTAACATTTTAACAAATCCGACCTAATAATAAATCCAGTAAGACATTTTGGCCAAGTAAAGATTAACCCATGAATCCAAGAACAGTTTAGTATTTACAACCAGTCAATATAATTCACTCTGTTAGATGATGGGAAGGAAGAGCCTTGGGCCATCTCTGAGGATACAGGAAAAGAATTTGATTTAACCCAACATCCGTTACTGTCTAAAATCCTGCACAAACTAGCAATAAAGGAAACTTTGTCCTCCGGATAAAAGTCTCTGAAAAAAACTGTAGAACTAAGTAAGCATCACCAAATCAAAGTCGCTTTCTGGCTAAGATCAGAAACACAGCTGCCACCACTTTGGTCCAGCATTTTACAGGCAGCCATTGCCAGTGCAATAAGGCAAGAAAAAGCAATGAGAGACTCCTGGGTATGAAAGGACAAAGTCAGTCATTAGCTTTGGTTATAGGCGATATCATTTCTGTGAACACAATTCCAAGAACTCTGTGAAACAGCTAACAGAACAAATGAGAGGAGGGTGCAGGTTTGCGGGTTATGAGTTTATTAATCATGTTTTCTGTACTAGCACAAAACAGTCAGAAATGGGAATGACTGGTGGTTTGGAGAAGGCCAGTGTAAACATGGATGCAAAAGCTATTCTCATTCTCATAGTCTCTCTGAACAATCCTGGCATCCAAAGGCCTCGACAGCCTGTTTCCAGTTCTCTTCTCGGTCTCTCTCCCTACCCCCACACCAGTAAGCACAGTGCTCCTACAGGGCAGATCTGCACTCCCCCATATGAAGCCTAATTATCCTGAGGGTTTTCCTTAATTCAGTTCATTCCTATCTTAGTAATTCCCTCCAAAGCCCAGTGACATCTATGTCTTATCTACCTTTCAAGGTCACTCTCAACATCCAACACCTCTCAAGCTGCCAGTTTGGACCATTCCAGACTCTGGCCCAGTGCCTGCTATGCAGAAGGCCCTCCACAAAGCTTTGGAGAATCAATGAACTCACAGCGTGATGGCTGTTTAAATGGATTCACATGTTAGAGCTCTGATCCGTGGGACAAGTGACTTTCATTTGTGACCCCCACATCATGCATACTGGCTCCGGCATGGTCTGCAACCTCAGCTTTCAAACGCCTGAGTGTTTAATACTGGGGATAAGGGAACATGTCTATAGGCATGGGCACCTACAGCATCATTCGAGCACAAATCTGTCTTGACTGAGACTGTAAATTTTCCCCCAACAGAGAAGCCCATCATCTTTTCCATTCATTTACACTGCATTTTCCAGAATCCTCAGAACAATAATAAATACAATAGCGGATCTTAGATCCATGAGTCTTAATCTACATGGAGTAAATTTTACCCTTAGCAAATCCAATACCCAGAGGCAAGTGAGAATAAATTAAAAAGTGCTTCAGCAAATCTTTTTGTGATAACAACCAATGCAGAAATGCCACAAAGGCTTACAGATTCTAAGAGTCCTGTGCAAGGGTACACATACAAAAAAGTCTCCTTCCTGCTTAGAGATGGCCTACCCAGTCTCTCTGCCTCACTGGGGCCCACAGGTAAGAGGAGGCTGGCCAGCCCTAGTTACTCCTCCATCCTTCCAAACTCACTGAGAGCTTCTCTCACAGGAAAAGCAAGGGAGCTAGGCCTTTGCCCAGAGAGCCAGCGTCTGACTGATAAAGAGAGCAAATGAGAACACAGGTAATCACCCTCACCATGGGCCCTTCCTCCTAGCCTCTTAGCAATTCTTGGTCACAGTGACCTTAGATATGTGAATGAAAAAAATAACAGGGAGTTTGGAAGTAGGACTCAGGCAGGGGAGTGGAGGGAACCTGTCTAACAAGCCAAAGATGCTACCAAGACAAACGGTTTGACCTTGACCTAGAAAAGAAGCCAATCGTTCTGTATTTTTGCCCCCCCCCCCCGGCTAAAAACAGGGGTAATGCTATTACTGACTTCCTAGGAGTCTCACCCTGGAAGCTCCCCAGCTCTCTAGCCCACAGTCATAGAGAGAGAGTCTCCCTCCATGTACATTGGTTATCTAGACTCCTGACGGAATAATAAGGTGAAAGGCAGTCAGTCCTCGGTGTTTATCGGGTTACTGGGCAACATCTCTGCCAGTTTCTAGCAAGTCAATGCAAGAGTTCCCACACAGACAGAAAAGCAGCGGG
The DNA here is from genome assembly GCF_950005125.1 of Chionomys nivalis. Lineage (NCBI taxonomy): Eukaryota > Metazoa > Chordata > Mammalia > Rodentia > Cricetidae > Chionomys > Chionomys nivalis. The sequence continues at coordinate 48,086,504 of NC_080092.1, forward strand.
GCTTCTAAATAACCTCTCTGCCCACTACTAAACTCCTCTCCTCTGACAGCCACATGCCCTGTGAGGCTGCAGCCTTGGTGTTCTCACTAGGGACCAACCCACATGGTTGTAGGCAAGGGTTCATGATACAGGGACAATGCTTATGGCAAAAATCCAAATGGTTCTCTTAGGGAAGAGGTCCCCACCAAGTCGTCCAATCTGCTGTTCGGGTTTCTTTATTTTTTTTTTTAATTTTTTATTTATTTATTTTTTTGTGGTTTTTCAAGTCAAGGTTTCTCTGTGGCTTTGGAGCCTGTCCTGGAACAAGCTCTTATAGACCAGGCTGGCCTCGAACTCACAGGGATCCACCTGCCTCCCTCCAAGTGCTGGGATTAAAGACATGCGTCACCACTGCCCGGCCTTGGGTTTCTTTAGAAAACGTGAGGCTGCTTCACTGCCAAGGCAGAGCCCTGCCACACCTGGACAAGGGATCCCCTCCCCAAGTCATTGGCAGATGGCATCCTCTGCCTGCCTCAGTCATGAACACAGCCTTACCACCCCACCAGCCTCCTCTGAGGCCCTATTTCCTCCCGTCTCATTCTTAGAGGAAAAAAATGGCACATTTATTAAAGGGCAGGCTTATCTAGTTCATGCCGGATCTAAGCTGCTGTGATAAGTCCCTGAGCCACATGCACACAAAGTGAAACTCGAAGCTTGAATCGTGATCAGAAGAAAGACGTAAAGGCTGGAAAGGGGTCTCACCCTGTAGGTTGTGGGTTCCACTCCAGGGGAGACTTTTCCCCTCCCCTCTAGAAGAGGGTAGGCTAGGGATGAGGCAATGTCTACACCCACAGACCTTCTAGATTAGTGGTTCTCAGTCTTTCTAATGCTTCGACCCTTTAATACAGTTCCTCGGGTTGTGGTGACCCCCAAGCGTGAAATTATTTTTACTTCTACTTCATAACTGTAATTTTGCTATTGTTGTGAATCATGTTGTAAATATCTGTGTTTTCTAATGGTCTTGGACAATCCCAGTGAAAGTGTCATTCAACACTCCCCAAGGGAACCAGTCACAACCCACAGATTAAGAATAGGTTCTACATGGTTCTACCTCCACACATGTTCTATTCAGGAAGTTGGCTTCACTCAATACTGCATGCTTCAGAGCCAAGGCATGCTGCCTTCTCTCCATACCTGAGGAGCTGAGATACCGGGAACCAGGACTGGAGACCCCCAAACCTCCTAACAGAGATTGGAGAAGGCCCTCGAAGATGAAAATGTCAGCCTCTGATTGGAGGAACACAGAGGTAGGGACTCTCCGAGAGGTCTCCTCAGCTATTATGTTATTCCTACAGGGCACTGCTCTGTGGGATTCATGTCACCATCTACAGTGAGATAGGAAGACACATTAGAGCTATCATGCTTACTCTCAGTGGCCACTGGCGTGCCTAGGCTGAGCATCAGAGTCCTTTTGAGGATACAGCCATCTGAGAGGACTGTGGGAAACAGAGGTGGCCACAAATGCTCATTGTTCTGGGGGATTTTTACACCACACTTTCTGGTATGAAAGACCACCCAGTCTCCTTCCCAGCCACCTGTAACACAGACCACTAATTGTATTCCAGGAGATATTTTCCCCCCCACTCAGGACACCTCCATTTTAACTTTGATGCATCATCTAAAGACCACTGACTACAGTGACACACAGAATGTCAAGGCTGCTCTAAGCAAGGATCTGATCTATAAAGAAATAGAGCATGGAAGGAATGGGATAGGGGAGGGGGGTTGGGGGAGCCTAGAGAGAGGAAAGGGGATGAAGAAAGTGATCTAAGAGTATGATAACTACAATTATTATTTTAAAAAAGAAAAAGAAATGGAGTATTAGCCAGGCCTAGTGATGCAAACCTATGAACCCAGCTATCTGAGCGGCTGGGTCAAGATGATTGCAAATCCTGACCCACCTGGGCTACACAGTGAGTTTAAGACTAACTTGGTCAACTTTGTGAGAGCTTGTTTCAAAATGAAGAAGGAGGAGGAGGAGGAAGAGGAGGAGGAGGAAGAGGAGGAGGAGGAGGAGGAGGAAGAAGAGGAAGAGGAAGAGGAAGAAGAAGAAGAAGAAGAAGAAGAAGAAGAAGAAGAAGAAGAAGAAGAAGAAGAAGAAGAAGAAGAAGAAGAAGAAGAAGAAGGGGAATACAGTGTAAGGTAGAGTGCTTGTCTGGTGTCCGGTACTTATCTAGTGCTGCCAAGATAAAGGAGAAAGGAAAGGGCATCACATTGTTTTCCTTTTCTTCTTGATGCCTGGAATATACACATAATGACATGAGTTTGGGCCATGGGGCCATGACACAAAGCTGCATGTTTTGGACACCAGTGATGAGATAGCAGGAGCCTGGTGAAGGAACGCTATTCCTGGACTGATTCCTCCTACAGCAGAGAGAGGTAGGCCTCTTCATTGGGGCACCTGAGGATAGGGAACCTGAAATGAACCTATCCTATAATCATACTGATGAATATCTTGCATATCGCCATAGAACCTTCATCTAGCAATGGATGGAGATAGAGCCAGAGACCCACACTGGAGCACCGGACTGAGCTCCCAAGGTTATAATGAGGAGCAGAAGGAGAGAGAACATGAACAAGGAAGTCAGGACCATGAGGGGTGCACCCAACCACTGAGACAGTGGGGCCGATCTATTGGGAGCTCACCAAGGCCAGCTGGACTGCTACTGAAAAAACATGGGATAAAACCGGACTCTCTGAATGTGGCGGACAATGAGAGCTGACTAGAGGCCAAGGAGAATGGCACAGGAACTTTCATCTGGCGATAGATCGAGAGAGAGAGACAGAGACCCAAATTGGAGCAACGGTCTGAGCTCTTAAGGTCCAAATGAGGAGCAGAAGGAGGGAGAACATGAGCAAGGAAATCAGGACCACGAGGCGTGCACCCACCCACTGTGACAGTGGAACTGATCTATTGGGAGCTCTCCAAGGCCAGCTGGACTGGGACTGAATAAGCATGGGTTGAAACTGGACTCTCTGAACATGGCGGACAATGAAGGCTGATGAGAAGCCAAGGACAATGGCACTAGGTTTCGATCCTAATACATGAACTGGCTTTGTGGGAGCTTAGCCTGTTTGGATGCTCACCTTCCTGGGCCTGGATGGAAGTGGGAGGACCTTGGTCTTCCTGTAGGGCAGGGAATTTGGACTGCTCTTCAGTATCGAGAGGGAGGGGGAATGGACTGGGGGGAGGAGAAGAGGAGTGGGGATGGGGGAGGGGAGTGGGGGGAGGGGGCAATGTGTGGGAGGAGGGGGAGGGAAATGGGAAACGGGGAGCAGTTGGAAATTTTAATTAAAAAAGAATAAAAAAAAAACTATTATTTTAGGTGTTCCATCATTGCCAAGCACACATAATCGTCACTGAAGCAACCGATACATTAAATATGAGTGATTTTTCTGTCCTTTATTTAATCAATAAATAGTTATCTAAGGCTTACCAAGTGCCAAGATCTGAGAAAAATATATTGGAGCCTGAGAATAAAGTAAGCATCTTAGGCCTGGTCCTGTGCTAACAGCACTTAGAACTGAATGAACGACTCATCTGTTTTGGAGGACGAATAGAAGAGACACACGTGAATATGGTCAGGCCCCAGATCTCTGAAGGAAGAAATTCTGTATTTATACATGGTAGTGGAGGTAGGGGAGACTCTCCGATTGTTCTGGAAATAGCTGCTGGAGAATTAGAGGTTCAACTTCGCTCATCTTCACATGCGGGCCTTTAGAGTAAAACCTCTCAACTATTCACTTAAAGTCCTTCTGTAGATCCGACCAATCTCATCAACTACTTGATTTGGTCCAAATATTGGAACCATCTTTAGCCCCCATCTCCTCTAGCATCCCTTACATAACCTCCTGCAAATGCTGCCATTTCGAGCATAAAATAAATCTCAAACTCTTTATCGATATTGGCCATTGAGAGCAATGGTCAATTTTATAAATCGGGTCATTGTATTTATGTTTACATAAGGGAACTGTCTTGAATTGAGGAGCTCCGTAGTAAGGCAGTTTAGGAAGGAGGAGTCATGATACAGGCCACTGATGCTCACATGATTCAGTGACGATGATGGTGATGGTGGTGAGTGATGACAGTGATAGTAGTGGTGATGGCAACAACGATGTTGATGTGGACTGTGACGACAATGAGGTCAGAAATACAGTTGATGCTACTGCAGCTAGTGGTGAGGAAGATGAAATCATAGTGATGATAGCCATAAAGGTGATGACAAAGAATAGGACCAGGAAGAGAAACAGACACTATAGAATGTTAAGAATGCTAAGGCAATGTTGATGTTCACTGTATCATTCTGGCAAATTCTCCATTGGTTGAAAATTGTTCAAATTAGGAGTTTAAAGCAAATGAACAAGGCAGGGAAAAGGATCCTTCTCAGTCCCCCACTGTGAGCATCCTAGTTCAAACCTCCACTTCTTTCCTACCATCCAAATGACACACCTTCCAACCCACCCTGGGAAATGCCAGGACCTTGGGGCTTTTGTTCCTTTCCATATTTCCATACCCAATACCCAGAAAGGCATCCAAACTACTTCTGAATGAGCAAATGTATCACCGTCCCTCAAGACCCCCCCCTCTTTGTCCTGGCTGTCCCTATGCAGCTAATGAGGATGTGGTCCTTAGGTCACCTGCTCTAGAAGCTTGTCACCCTATGTCATCACAAGCTTCTCTTCTATGTGTCCTGGGAGGGTACAGCCTCACTTGCTCCATTGTTATGAACCGCATGCTCTTGTGTCTCCCCTGCATATGGGACAACACACAAGTTTAATGAAGGAAGAAAAAAAAAAAACTTCCCCACTTGAGGCAGCTTTCTCCTAATGTACACAAAGTTCCAGTTCCTTCCTGGCCTTTGTCCTAATTCTTCAATCACTGTAGTCTGTTGACAGAAAATGACAACCAGTCTTTTCAGAGGAATCAGTCACTGCTCCCTTTTCTGGGCCTTTATGTCCATAGCAATCCTCCCCCTCTAGTATCTTGTCCTCAGTTCAGCATCCTCCAGGGATTCCTCCTGCATCCTCCCGACCATTCAGTTCTTTTGCTGCTTCTGCTCTGAATGAAGCTGATGGTGGTATTGAAGACAGTGGTGATGCCTGCCCTGACCACAGCAGCCTCCCTCTGAATGCTTTGAGCTAATGCCTATGATTCTGATGGGGACCTGTGGGGACCAGTACAGCTGATGACATATTTGGTTGAGGATGGTCTTAAATTTAAGTTTCGAAAGCTGTATGATATGCATCTTCTTGTGCCCAAGGGAGTAAGATTTGCTCAACATACAATGATTCATGCCTCGATTGAGATGGCTTGGTGCTGCTGTCTTCACTGCCTCTGGGTCCCAAATATCCTTTTCTCTGTATGTGATAGGCCTGGCAGGAAAAGACCTCTAAAGGTCACTGGGTTAGAGGCTGGGATCTCCTTACTCTCAAGATCACTGACCACTGTGTTTTGAACATGCTTCCCAAGTTCAAGTCTTAGAACTCTACCTCCCCAGGGTAGCTATTTAGAAGGTGCCCAATAGGAGGTATCTAGGTCTGAATGTCAGAATAATTTCCTTGTAGGACCAGGCTAGCTTTCACATGAGTTCTGTCTTCTCTTCCACACACACCCATGCATCCTTGGTTTTCTATCATGGGTAGAGGCAACAACAGGAACCCATCAGGCCATGAAGATGCTTGCACTGCTCTCTTGCACTTCCCAACCTCCAGAACACTGACCTAAAGAGACTCCTTTCTACCACTGGAATGGACCCTGTCTGTAACTCTTTACAACTTGTGTTCTGGAGTCTGTTTGTCTGTCTGTATTTATATAGGACAGCACAGCTTCCTCCTGGCTATGTGGTCACAGGCAAGTAAAAGCTTCTACTATTCCCAAGTCTCCACTTCCTCCCCTATGAAATGGGAGCAGTTGTGGTTGAATCATTGGGTCCTTTAAAGAATGAAATAAGTCGGCCCATGGGGACGCTTTAAAAAGTCCTCAAGCTTTCCAAGCATAGCATGAGTATGAATGTCTGCAATTAGTACAAGGAAACTCATGGCCATGGCCAGAAAAAGAGGCACACACCGCCCCTGGTTCAGAGCCTGAGACTTCTTGACTGCAGTCTAAGGACATAGCCCTTTCCATGGGCACTGATGTATCTCTTGCTCATAGCGTCAGCACCAACCTGGGACTCCTCAGTTTACCTGCTGATGCTCCTGGGGACCTAGTGGGTTTTCAGACACAAAGGTAAGAATGTGGGTCTCCTACTTCCTGAACAGTCCGTACACAGCCCAAGGATGTTGAGCCCTGAGCCAGGCCAGAGCATTGAGAGATGTCCTAGGAGTCACTAACACACTCAAGCCTCAGGACACATGTGGTGAGTGTTTTCCATTGTCTCCGTTTACAGATCAGGAAACTGAGGCACAGAGTAGTCTGCTAAAGAAAGACAAGAGCTTGCATTTGAACTGTCCTGACACACTGTATGGGGGTGTCCACAATGTCAGGTCCTGGGACCCAGATGCCACTGGGAAGAAGAAGGACGTAGAGTCCTAAGATGATGCCTGGAAGGAGAGGTGAGGCTGAGGAAATGGACAAGAGGAGAATACTCCAGACAGAGCAGAGGGCGGGATGCTGCTGAGAATCAGAAACCACAGGGTATGCACCACCACAGGAACCAATTTTGTCCAGGAATCCAGAGTGTTGGTCACTGAGAGAGTGGCCTGGCACAGTTGAAGATTCAAAAGGAACCAACTCCAGAGACACTCCTACACCCAAAAGCTATGCAAAGGGGGCTCTTGCTGGCCCTGTTCCAATGCCTAGGTTGATGCTGTCTGGGCTGGACATACTGTGTGAAACTTTAAACTCCACTATAGATACTAGTGCACCACTCTGCCCCCTCTGCAGGGGAGTGCCCTCCTCAAGGGAGATAAGCAAAGGAAACTCTTTCCCTGGACCAAAAAAAAAAAAAAAAAAAAAAAAAAAAAAAAAAAAAAAAGATGCCTGATGGAGCCATTTTCCAGCACCTAGTAGTCAGAGATCAATTCTCACATGAAACAGAAGCCACACTCTTGGCTCACCTCTAAAGCCCTGATTGATGGTGACTCCACCTGTCTGCTCCCACATATGGCCCTCACCTTTGTTCATTCCTTGCTCATGCTGGCTCTCTGCTCATGGCAGCTCTGTCTCTGTCTCAGGTCCTTTGTACCGGCTACTTCCTCTGCTTGGAATGTTCTTGGTCCAGATGTCTCCATGGCTGGGACCTTGTCAGTCAACTCAAATGCCACCTCAGGTATGGAACGCCACTCCCTCTCCCCAGCGATGCTCTGGGACCTCTCCTGACTGTGTTGTGAGCATGTCTCTCTCTCTCTCTCTGAAAGACTGACCTGTTGGCCTTACCTCTCCTCCCAGGCAGTGGGAGAGGCTTTGCACTGTTCACCACCGAGACTTGAACTCAGGTGGAGGCTAGGTTCTGCTGACCTTCATGTCAGCTCTGTTTGATGGAGTAGAATGTGAATCACTAAACGACACATGCATTTGAACACTTTAATAGTTGGAAAATAAAAAGAGGTAAAGAGTCAACTTCAATACTTATACTTAGTGCTCACCAGCACACTGGCCAAAGCATACTTAGACTAGTATCCCCTTCATGCCAAAAGCTACACTCATATGTTGGATGTTGGGATTTCCATTGACACTGATGGTCACCCATGTGACCCCTGTGGACCTCCATTTGCTCACAGATCAGGAACGGCAGGTCAGGACAACCAATCTCAGCCACCCCAATCTCTCTGAGGCCGTCACTCCAGAACAAAACATCTCTGTTCCTCCAGATGACCAACAGAAGGAAGATCCTACCTCTCATCTGGATAAGATATAGAGGATAGCCAGATGTTCCCCTAGAGTCCTAAAGCATAATACACTTTTCTCACTTCATAATCAGCCCAAAGGCTGGAGAAAACAAGAGACTCTGGGGTATCTGGCCCCAGACTTTCATAGGGAGTCTCTCTTGGTAGAGAGTGAGCAGTGTAGGGCCCTATGTAACAGCCTCTCTGACATTCACCATACAGGCAAAGCTCCAGTCTATGAGTCAGCCCCAACAGGAGAAAGGGACTAAGAAACAAGCTCGGGTCCTGGAAACCAAGACCTCTATTCAGCTAGTACCCTGGGACTAGCTTCAGATCAGTCACAGCAGCAAAGAAGTTCACAGCACTTCACAGAGAGTGCAGAGCGACCTAGGAAGTGTGCAGCCAATCCTACTCCTTGGACCCCTCCTACTGAAGCCCGCATTGTTTTGCCTGTGGTTTCTATCAAACAGGCACCTAGCAGCTAGAGGCTTGCTGGTGGTAGTGTTGGTCTGAGGAGCACATAGTGGCGGCGAAGAGACAAAGCCTTCGCCTATACAGAGTGCGCCTTACATCCTGATAGAGACAGGAGCCGGGAATAAGTGAGCATACAAATGACCTTAGGTGGTGCAGGTTCTCTACAGACAGTAGAACAGGCAGTGTAAAGAGATGAGGAGTGCACACAGGCCTGTCTGAGTGTTTATGTCACCACCCAAATGCCTGCTGCTGGGAAATTCAAGGCCATGCAGCAGAGAGGGACAATACCTTGAGGTCAGAATATATAGAACAAGGGCCTGGGAGATAGTGAAGTCGGTGAAGTGGTTGCGTTTGCAAACGTGGGGACCTGAGTTCCATCTCAGCACTCATAGAAACCAAGTGAGTTCCAAGCTGGTGAAAGATGATCTTAATAAAACAAAACAAACAAAAATACATGGAGAGCAGTTGAAAATGATGATACCATAAATTGTCCTCTGGCATTTCACCTGTATATACATGAACCCCCCCCCCACACACACACACACGTGTGATAAGAAAATGGCAATCAAGGGGGTGAGCATGAGTGGAGCCAGTGGAGAGAAGCAAGAAGGCAGTTGGATCTCATGCCAGGCTCCCACGGATGGTGGGACAGGCCACAAAGGGCTATGACATAGCACTCCCCTGTCAGCTGCTCAGTCTTTAATCTCAATCCCTAAGACATCAACCCTCACACCCTGGGGCTCCCTTAGTTGACCATTCAAGGCTGTGGCCATGACCATAGGCAGGTAACTGCTCCTTTATAATGCACAGTACATATTTAGACACAAAGCATAAAAATGCACTACTTCTGGCTGATGCCACACTTGATCCTAGATGCTGGAGAGCAAAATTCTGGAATATGACAGAGTCTATGGCCAGGGAGGATGGCCTACTATCCACAGATACCCCAAGACAAGCTCTTCAGGGGAAGCCCAGACCAAGTACACACAGCCTCTATAGCTTCCCTCTATGGAGATCAAGCCTCCAGGGTCCTGACCTCTGTGGATCTGCAGCCCTGAGTCTGATCTTAGAATGATTCTTCATGGTCTTCCTGTTAATTCTGGTGCTGCTTTCTCACTACTATCCTCTCAGACACACCTTTACTTGCTCTCTCTCTCCTCTGAACCCTTTCTGAATCCTCCACACTTCCTGGCCATATCCACCAGGAGAGAACGTTTCTATCAGTCCCCTAACCCTATCCCAGGGCTTTGTCTGGACCTTGAACTCCACACACTTCAAAGAACTTCCTCTCTATTTGGTGGGCTCCCTCCAGAACTTGCTTCTCCATTTTGATCACATGAATGGTAGGGAATTTTTAAAACTAGTATATCAGCGCTTAGGTTCTACCTCAAAGAACACAAATCAGAATCTTCACAATGGGAGCCAGGCATTATAGTCTCATAAACCTTTTATGATCCCAAGGTGTAGCCACAATTAGGAATTCAAATCAGCTCCCATCAGAGAGTTGCTGTTGGTCCATGGACCACTGATTGAATAGTGAGGCTTCATAGGCAGTTAGATTTCAAAAGTGGGGAGACAAAGAGGCATCCCTAATTTTCTAGCCCCAAATAAATGCCCTTTGTGGAGCCCCCTGTGAGGCTGAGAAGATGTTTCTTGGGGAAAATAGCAATAAAAGACTCAGAGATTACAAAGTTCCATAACATAAAAATATTACAGGATCCATTCTTTTATGCATGAAGTACTGAACAGAGTACTTAGTACATAACGAGGGCTCAATGCATGATACTTATGCTACATGGGTTAGCATATTTCATTATCACTCAAGGACCTCCACTCCAGTCCTCAGACCAAATGAGCATGAGCTGTCAACTTCCCAAACCCTGATCATGCCAGACACAGCCCCACAGACTCCACCTGGCCTAAAAGAATGCCAACGTGTTACCCTCAGCTCCTTCATGCATTTGATCTGTTTCCCAGGAGCTATGCATACACTTCCTCATGGCTGGAAATGAGTGTTTGCTATGGACAGGGTCTGAGTGCTCAACCTGGTTTACCTTGCACCCTGAGAACAATCTAGACTGAATGCACTAGCAGCCCTGGTGGCTGATTAGGGAATTCAGAAGGGCATGATCAGAAACATAATACCTGAAAGTTTGCTCCAAGCAAACCCATGCTTCCCTTGCTTCTCAAATCCCAATTGCTAAGCTTTTTCATCAACATACAGGGCCTTGTTCTGCAGGTGAGAGAGTCTGGGGTACCGCAGGCCCGGAAGGGCTCACGAATTCCCAGGCAACCCCAGGCAGCTGATCCCAGGACAGCACGTTGAGTGGCAGAGCCACTGCACACTCTGATGCCCGCCTCCTTAATGTCCCTCTAGGACCTCTGCCACTTTACTACAATCGGTGAGCGGTTGATCTAATGAGTGGGAATATCACAGTAAATTTCTACTTTGAACATTTGCCCAAAGTTCTGTTTAAATGGTGACTCAAATTGCAGCATTGTGTGGCAAAGGACAGCAGCTATTTAGAAAAGCATCCTGTTTGATATAAGTACAGAAGATGTAGCTTGTTTGTGAAATCGCTTGTTGTACATTTCAGCTTCACCACGGAGAATGCTTCCCAGGCATTCCCATCTCAAAAGGCTAAGTGGGGAGTTGTAATTTGAAAAATACGAGGAGGGATTTCTTGAAACAGAGAATTGAGTCATGTAAGCAGTGCCTTTCCTTCTCAGCTCACTGTATATATCCATATACACACAGAAGGAATGAGAAAGGGTACTTAAGGGCAAACCAAGACTACTCATTGAATAAGTAAATGAGACAGAATAAAAACCGAACAGAAGGGTGAGAATCAACAGTCAGGCGCACTTTGATGCCTGGGTGCGCAGAAATTCCAGAGTCATGGGCACAGTCCTGGGAAAGACTGACTTCAAATGATGAATCTTCCGATAAATAAAAATACTCATAGCTGGCAAGAACATTAAAGTTAGGAACAGTGTTCAGTGGGCAAGCTCCAGAGTCAACTGATTCTAAACATTACACTGGAGGGACTTTAAACACCTCCCTTATTCTCAAACCACACTCTCCACATTGATTAAGCCATGATATCCAAGAGGGGTTCTAGGGTTCCCTTAATGTTTCCTATAGGATTCCAACATGTAAGCAACTGGAGATTTGGGGCATTCAGTGTCTGTGCTCATAACAGGTCAGGATCCAACCAGACCAGTGACTCTGCACCCACTCACTCTGTAGACTAATACACTAATGCCAGCCTCATCTCTAGAAATTCCTCCTACTTTATGGTGCTTTAACTCCATAATTTTACTATATCCCTAGGTGTTTCTAATGTGTACATAGCGTGGTAGACGGCCACTGATCCAGGTGCTTCTGCCAAGATTCCTTCTACTGGTTCCATGTTAAAGATCTAGGGTATTCAAGGTGAGGAGGAGTGTTTTTGTCCAGCAGATTCACTCATCTTTACTTGTAAAGCAGGGATTCCTAACTTTGGAGGGGCTTGTGGATCCCTTGAATCCTTCACAAACTGTTGACTGATTATCTATGTGGCATTCATAGACATACATATTCAGAGAATATCTCCAGCTTTTGTCAGATGTTCAAAAGATTTAAGACAGGGGCTGGAGAAATGACTCAGCAGTTAAGAGCACTGGCTGCTCCTCCAGAGATCCTGAGCTGAATTCTCAGCAACCACATGGTGGCTCACAACCATCTATAAGAGGATCTGATGTCCTCTTCTGGTATGCAGGTGCACATGCAGAGCATTCATACGTAAAATTTAAATCAGAAATTTTAAAATTAAAACTATTATCTTAAAGGCAAGAACAACTTGATAGATTCAAGAGAATTAAAACATAAGTAGAATAAATTTGATCTCAGCTACAGTTAGAATTTGAGCATACCTACTGCCTTCCTCCTAGTGGTTATATGCCCTTATTGCAGGCTTAGTTCAGAAATCTAGATAAAGAGACAGATGTGAAGATTCCAGATCCAAGTACCAAAGCAGAAATCATGTGCCTGGGAGTGGGATCAGCACTAAACTAGCTGGTAATTCTCATAGGGAGATAACTTTCTCAACATATTGGTAATGAGACTGTTCCTTCAGATACTTTACATCCCTGTCCCTAGCTGGGGAAGGAGAGAATGGTTTGGGTTTTTTCAATAATGACTTCTGTAAACAATTTGTCTTAGTTTGAATCCTGGTGTTCTCTTACTAACCATGTGACACTGGGAAATGTTGGTCAACCTTTTTTAATATATATATTTCTCATATGAAGTGGGAGATAAATATTTCCAAGACTGCTACAAAGAATAGATAATAGCATACCTATAAAAGTCTCTGAGTAATATTTAGACCAATAGCCCAATATATTACTGGTATTTACAGGTTTGTTTTCTTATTCTTATACACTGTTGATCTTGTCCAAGTTACTGAGCTTCCTTGAGTTTCATTCACTAACCCATTACACAAAGAATCTTGCCCAGTTTCCTTCCCAGGGTTATCATGATGATGAAATAAAAAAGTCAAAGGCGCATTCAGCCCTCCACATCTACAGTTTATACATGTAACTGCAGATCCAACCAGCCACACAATTCAACCCAACAGCAGTCATGCATCAAAGCTATTACCCCAAACTGGACCTTACTGAGTAGGTACACATTTTTTTCTCATCATTATTTCCTAAAGTCCATGGCATAGTAAGTCTCATAATGTTAGTATCGTAGTAGATTTTCTCAGGAATCTGGAGATCATTTAACGTATACATTAAGATGTGTGGTGGCACTATGCCAGCACCAGACCATTCATGTATAAGGGGCTTGAGCATCTGTAGAAGTTGGCACCCTCAGGTGTCTCAGATCCAGTTTCCACATATATAAAAAGACACTTCACCCTATATCCAGGGAACCTATATCTCACAGGAAAGGGTCACCCTAAAATGCAGATACCATTGCTGTCCTTAAAAAGGACTCTGGGATTCCAATAGCTGACCAGTTTCTGTGTCAGAATGCAGTCTTTATTCCTATGCATCTGGCATCCTAGACAATGCCAAACCTTCCTGTCACATGGGTAAACGGGCAGCCATACTTTACCATGGCTGCTGCAAACTCTACTTCACATTAGAGAATCACACCAGTCACTGGAAAAAAATCACAGATGGGCCACCAGTCCTCATCTGTCCCAGACCTGATCTCTCTCATTCCAAGCCTTTACAGGAAGACAGTCCCCAGACTCTTACAAAAGCCTGTCCTGTCTATCAGGACATCCACCACGCACAGCGCTCCACGACCAGCCCAGTCAAAGCAGAAACATCACTAGAACCTCAGAAAAGAATCAATAAAACTTCAAAGTGACCAATTCTCACTTACCTGGAGTCTGCTTAGCAGTGCGCACAGGGGTGTAGTGGTTTTTCGAGGTTGATCGGACCGGTGTGTTCTCTTTGGGAGAGGTATCAATGGCCGAGATGGTTTCTCTTTCACAGTGTGCTATGGGGATTGGTCCCTGTTGTCTTAGTATGTCAGCCAGAGCCCTAAATAAGGAGAGTACACAGTGAGCCTCCACACAACCACAAAGACGCCAGCTTACTACTATAGGCATTCTGTTGAATATCTGAAAACCTGTAGAAGGAGCCAGAGATAAGGCTATGAGCACTCAGAAGATGGTTTCATTTGCCGCTGGTCTACAGGGGTAGAGGAGAGAGGTTGGCATGACCCTAAAATGCTGTGAGCATAGTATCTTTTCCTACAATTTATTCCACATCTGTAAACAATAAGCCCTTTCAAAACGCTAGTTTTCCTGATATCCATATAGGCCACAACAGCATCCTCAGTATCTCAGAATGACCCGGGCTACTGGTCCTCCAATGAAAAGGAGATTACTTTCCGTCAGGGAGCCCAACCTTTCCATCCCCAAATACATGCTATGTAGCATGTATTAGAAACTGGTGACTCCCAGAAGTTCAGCCTACAGCTCCTGCTGCAAAGAAAAGCATGTCTTAGGTGCTAAAACAAAAAGCATAGATCCAAAAAAAAAAAAAAAAAAACAGGATAAGCGTCAGGACACATGGCTGGTGCAGACGTGCAGTTTAGAGCAGGAGGTATGTGCACATGGGTAGACACACAGCAAGACTGCCAGGGCAGACACTCAGTGATCAGAGCTCCGGCTTTATTGACGCACACCAAGCTTCAGCTTCCAAACAGGCATGCAGTGGGGACTCGGCAGACATCAATCATGGCAGAGATGGGGTAGGGTGGGATGCCTACTTCTGTCCTCCAGGGACTCACAAATTAAGACAAGTCCTTCTGCCACCAGGTTTTAAACATGAATCCCTCATTTATATGTGACATGAGATACCCACTGGCCCTGGGGAAAAAGGAGACACTTAGGAATGATGGAAAGGAACAGGAGGAGCATGTGACAAGCCACAGCCGACCACTCCCAGTCAGTATCATTCCAGTTACTGGCAAAGCCCTATGCCTCCAATTTTGCATAAGTAGAGCCCAAACTCTCCCATCTTCTCGGGGTCTCCCTAAGGCGCGTGCCTTCAAAGCCTCTCCCATCTGAGATCTCCCAGGCCTTCCCATGGTTTCTTGTATCCCCATGTCCAGCTCCACTGCTTCATCCTCACAAAAGCGACAGCCACGACACTTGATGGATATGTCTAAGGCGATTTGTTTCTTTCCTCTGCACTTCCTGTGACACAGTGACCCTGCCTTGCAGAGCATCAAGTTGGCAATCTTATCATTTAGCGGCACTTATACAGCAATTTCACATTTTCCAAATGCTTTCCCCTAGCTGGCTTTCCATTCTCTCAGCCTGTCAAGAAAGAGCAGACACTATCCGCCTACCCCGTTCGCTCTGCTGAACTGGCAGCAAGGGCTAAGACAGAAGCCAAGAGCTCTATAAAGAAACCCAGCTAGTTTAGGGTCCAGGCTAGAGAGCCGTCCTCCGGGGCCTGGGAAGAAGGTAGGCATTGCCTAGAAAGAGAGTCGCAGGAGAGGTCCAACTCCCAGGTCTGCCACTGCTGAGCCATGAACCACCAGTAAATCTTAGTCTTTGACACAGAAATATAACAATTTTTCCCCATCAGTGAAATACAGGATTTATACAAAGACAAATTTTTTTTTTGGTTTTTTTTTTTTTTTTGGTTTTTAGACAAATTTTAAGATCCTTCCTGATTCTAAAACTAAATTCTTTCATGTATCTTTTTCAACTGCACACCCATGTTTGATATCTTCATTCCTTCACCCTTTTAATTCTTAAACACGCCTTCCTATCACCTCTCAGTGGTTAAAAAAGACTGAATTACAAATTATGATAGACATATAGGTCAAAGGAATATAATTGAAAATTCAAGCACAAACTCCTACATTTATACTTAAATCTTTTTCAACAAGAAAGACAAGTGTTAGGGCTGGAGAGCAGATTCAGCAGTTAAGGGAGCATGTTGCTCTTCCAGAGAAGCCAGCTTCGGTTTCTAGCACTCAGGTTGGGTGACTCACAACTATTTGTAACTCCAATTCCAAGGGATCCAATGTCCTCTTCTGGCCTCCTTGGGCACACATATGGTGCACATAAATTTGTGCAGGCATACCCTAATTAAAATCACATCTTTTTAAAATAAATAAATAAATAAAACTCCAAATATCATTCGGTAGAAAAAGAACATTTTTCAAAAAAGTTGTCCTAGAGCAACTAGATTTTCATGCAGGAACCTTAATCTCACATTACATACAAATACATACAAATCAATTCAAAGGGATCCTACACCTAAATGTTAATCCAAGCACTATAAACTCTTAAAATACAAATGCAAATCATTGTGGTTTCTTAATTTGGTGATGATTTCTTACACGTGACACTGGAAATACAAGCAACATAGCAACAGGAGAACACGTGGAGATATTCAAAACATCGGTATCTCAGAGGAAACCATCATGGGAGCTGACAGAATCCACGGAATGGGAGAAATACTTGTAAGGCATATCTCAGAAGAGGCTGCAGAGATGGCTCAGCAGTCAAGAGCACTTGTTGCTTTTGGAGAGGACCTGAACTCAGTTCCCAGCACCCACACAGCGGCTCATGATCATACATAAGCTTAGTTTCAGGAGACCCAACTGATGCCCTTCTGACCTCTGCAGACACCAGACACGACAAGATTTATGCACATACATGTGGGGAAACCACTCATACACATAAAATAAATTCTAAAAAAAAATCTACAGAAAGAATCTTGAAAGTTGACAATAAAAAACTCCCTGGTTTTAAAATGGATGCAAGATTCAAACAAGCATTTCTCTAGAGTGATGGCACCACTGATTCTTAGGGAAATGGCCCATAAAAGTCACATTGTGGTGTCTATGCATACCTTTGCAGACAGCCATAACCGAACAGGCAGTTAATGCCAAGTGCCAATGAGGATACAACCGTGACTTCTTCACACTCCGGTGCTGAGGATATAAAAGCTCAGCTCCTTTGCTAAATGGTTTAACAGTTCCCCAAAATGCTAAGAACACAGCAAATGTGTGGCCCAGCCTACTTCTAGGAGAAATGAAAACAGACCTGCACAGAACTTGTGTATGAAGAAGGTTAATGGCATTATGAATAGTAACAGCCAAAGAGCAGGAGCAAGACAAATGGTCATTGGTTCATGGCTGGATAAGCAAACTGTGTTGTGATCACACAACAGACTATTAATTGGTCATAGAAAGGAAAAGAGTACTGACAGACACCATAGCATGGAAGTACCTCAAAACACACCCCTATGTGAAAGGAGACACCCCGAAGCCTCGACTTAAATAAAGAAGCATGCTGCGTACACCTATGGAGAAAGGGGGCTGCCATAGGCATGGGCTTTCCTTTGGAAAATAATACAAAAAATTTAAACAATGGGGCAGCTGCTGAAGACAGAACGGATACAAACCACAATCTTGCACATTTGGAAATTTAAGGATTAATATTCCATTAGGTAAATTACATCTCATAAAAGCTATTACTGAGGAAACGTCTCACTGATTTGCTTCCCATATGCTTAGAGAGACTCCTGTCTAATTTTCCGATGGCCAGGAAGAAGAATGGAGTCAAGTGGTTAAACACATGATGAGCAGGACTGCCTCTACATGAGTGTCTCTCAAGAGTCAAGTGATTGTGTTCCCACCTTTCTGTCCTGGTCATATCTGGAGACATTCTGGTTGTCCTGACAAGCAAGGCGGGAAGTGCTGCTGGTGTCTGCCGTGTGACACCCAGAGATGGGGCTCAATATCTTACAGTGGACAGGATGGCCAGCCCATGATGACAGTTATCAATGTTAACAGTGGTGAGGTTGGGGGCCCCCAAGAGAAATCTGCTTGGAACTGGATGAACTAAGTGGCTAGTTCTATAAACATCCAATCAAGACTGAATGCCAGCAGGTCTGGGGATACAGAGAGGCTAAAGACTCTAAAGCGAGTGTCCTTTCTGTTGGAGTCTCCATAGTCCCTCAAGCACTTGGCCTGGATGTGACACACAGAAAGGAGTAAGGTAACCTGTCCAATGCCACACTTTTGTCTACAGGGGCAATGTAAGTGGGTTTTCCTTAGAGTTTTCTATCTCCCACAACTGTGGAGCCCCTAAAGTCCATTCCCCAAGAAGACCTGCTTAATAATCCCTAAAGAGCAGCGGGCTCAGTGGATCTAAGTGAGTGAGGTCTGACTAGCTGCTTGACAGTGAGTGAGAACTCTGGGCTACAGCTGACCTAGACCATGTGATTATAGGAAACTACTCCAGAGTGATCATCTGTGACCCGATAGGCTAGGCTGATTGGAATCTCAGTCCAGTGGGAAAAATGGTGTTTTAGGTGGGGTTTCTATTGCTGTGAAGAGACACCATGACCACAGCAACTCTTATAAAGAAAACATTTAATTGGGGTGGTTCGCTTACAGTTTCAGAACTTCAATCCATTATCATCATGATGGGGAGCATGGCAGCATGCAGGCGGACATGGTAGCTGAGAGTCCTACATCTTGCAGGCAACAGAAAGTTGAATGAGACACTGGGCGGTATCCTGAGCATAAGAAACCTCAAAACCTGCCCCCACAATGACACACTTCCTCTAACAAGACCATACCCACTTCCTAATAGTGCCACTCCCTATGAGATTATGGGGGCCAATCACATTCAAACTACCACAGGTGAATTGGCTAGAATATGTGTTTCTCAAAGCCCCTTTATAGACCTCCTGACCACACACAATATCCACGAGGGAATGATGGCCAGGCGTAAGCTCCTGGTCCCTATCGGGTCCTTAACATTCTTCAGAATTCAGCCTTTTCCCCAATGGAGGAGATCTGAGCAGTGTGCCCTGTCAGTCCCTCATCCTGTCCATTCCCTCAGCTCAGTGACCTCCCTCTTTGCTCTGGTTCCTCTCTACCTTCCATTCCTCGCTCTCCAGGGTGTTTGATAAATATTGTTCTAATTCTGAAATGTGTGATCCTGGTCTCACCTAATTAATTTGGATATGCCAGAGGAAATGGGTTAAGGCCTGAGCTACTTTCTAACCACAGGAAAGAAATCTGGTCACAGAGAAAGAACTGAGGAGGCTTTGTAAGAGTGGGCAGCAATTTTCAGGGACTTGGGGGGACCAAGCAGATGAGGAGGCAAAAGAAGGGGGAAGAAACAGGTTAGGGCAAAGAAAAAATAGGAGTTAGAGCCAGAAGAACATAAAATAAGGAAGTGGAAGAGGGAGAAGAAGAGGAGGAGAGAGGAAGGAGAGACCCAGACCAGAAGCCAGAGAGGGAGAGAGGAGACAGAGAGAGAATCCAGTAGAAAAGGCAGGAGAAAAAATGAAAACCAGAGAGGGGAAGGGAAATAAAGAGAAAACCATTCAGAGCGGCTTCCTGCTCGCTCCAGCTGGGCCTACTAATTTAGCAAATGCCAGGTGATATCTGGGCATGCAGAAACAAGTAGCAAATGAGTGATTTGGGTCAAGTTTATTTGTTTGCTTAAAATCTCGGGTAATGTTGTCAATGGTCTCAAGGAAATGTAGACAGAAAGCTTTTTCAAAAACACATTCAGAGACAGGAGAGGGAACCAGGGGAGGGTTAGAGAAAAAGAAATTCGGGAGAGACACAGAGAACTGGCCAAGTGAGGGAGCAAGGGCAATACCTGGTGTCCCACTATAGGTAAGGACAACAAATGCACTTAATTTAGGAAGTTGGGGAACACCTTCACCCCCAGTCCTCTTCCCCGTCCGTCATACTGGCTGCAGTATCTAACATATCAAGCCAAGGAACTCTTTTGCCTAAAAACTCTGTTTTCTTGCTGGTTTCCCTGTTCCTTCTTCTGTGATAGTTTCCTGTAGTGCAAGCTTCTTGGGGGAGAGCCGATTAATTGAGAAACAACTCCAATTCAGATCCCTCAGCCGGGAAACGTGGGCCCTCCTCAGTCCTGAGCCTTGCACTTAGTCATCAGGATGATGGAAATGCCATCTTACCTTCAAAGAGCACTTAGTGTCTACGTGTGCTTTCCTGCCTAGCCCCCTGCCTTCGCTTCTAGAACTGTGACCTTTACAGCTGTAGTACCCAAAGTTTTACTGAGGATTTAAGGCTTAGACTTCACTCAGCACTCAAACAAGATGGAACAGAAATCCAAAGTCTGGACTTCGTGACTTGAACCTGAGCATCCTTTGGTACACAGAGACCACCTCTCTTATGTATCCCACTTTCTTTCTTCCTCAATGATTCTGCTCTCCCCAGACAGGCTGGTGCCCTACTTTGCTTTTGTTTTTTTCTTTGTCCTTTTGGTTTTTTTGTTTTTTTTTTTTTCTGCGCTAAACACCATGACCCAAAAACAACTTGAGGAGGAAAGGGTTTCTTTGACTTATATTCTAATCACAGTCTATCACTGAGGAAAGCCGAAGTGGGAACCTGGAGGCAGGAACTGAAACAGAGGCCATGGGAAAATCCTGCTTACAGGCTTGCTCCCCATGACTTGCTCAGCTTGCTTTCTTATGTAACCCAGGACCACCTGCCCAGAGGTGACACCATCCAGAGTGGACTGGGCCTTCCCACATCAGTCATTAGTCAAGAGAATGCTCTCACAGGCTTGCCTATGAGCCAATCAGATGAAGGCACTTTTCTCAACTGAGGTTCCCTCATCTCAGATGACTCTAGGCCTTGTTAAGATGATAAAAACTAACCACTGGGTCTGCTGATATAGCAAGTGCCAGGAGATATATGAGCATGGAGAAGCTATTAGTAAAAGACTGGATCAAGACCAGTTACTCACTAGCTTGAATATCTACTGTACGTACTTATCCATCCATTCATTCCACCCACCCATCTATCCACTGACCCATCCATCCACCCATCCGTGTAGCCATTCACCACACATCCTCTATCCTTCTTTGTCTCACCCATTGACCTATCCATCCACTGCATTCATTCATCCACTCATCTCCCTCCCACCCATCTATCCATCCATCCATCCATCCATCCATCCATCCATCCATCCACTCACACACATCCATCAATCCCATTCTTCCCCATAGATCCACCCTTCCTTCCTTCTAGCCCCTCAATCACAGTTTTTCTCTCGTAGGTTCCTATCATGGTCTCTGAACAAGAGAACTTTAGAGAGTATTCAATCTTTAGCCAAAAATTCTGAGCTGGACCTCTGACCTCAGCTGCCTCTCAGCCACTCAGCTCTATTTGTCACCGTGAGTCATTAAGACCAACAACTTTGAACACCAGTAATCTTTTGGTCAAATAAAAACCTTAAACAGGCGCGACTATACTTCATTAGATCCTGGCTCTGCATGAGGTCAGATTAAGGAACTGAGCCCTTCTCTGTTAAGCTCTGGTTTCTTGGCTTTTGTGAATGACCCAGTTTGAAAGCAAACGTGGCAAAGGAACACAAAGTGAAACTTTAGACTTGCCTACCTTACTTTCCACCCGTCAGGAGATAGATGGTCAAAGCCGGGTCCTGTGGAATAAGTGAGAAGCTGGGACCCTTCAGGTCACCTTGTAAGTCCTGGGTCTATTAATAACATTTTCATGGGAAGCCACATCAACGCTTCAGAAGGAAGAAAATACACTCAGTCCGGTAAGTTGTTCCACACCAAGAACAAGACTAGTTGGATGGTCAGACCCCAGTCACACCCTTTCTCCTTCAGGGATGGAGTGGGAAGAAGGTGACGGTGCTGAGGAGGTATGATAAAAGGCCAAGGTGATGGACTTGTCCACGAATAAACTACTGAAGCTAATGTCCCTAGTCCTGAGGACTAATGAGAACACTCCTGTTTCTGAAGACATTTCCCAAGACATCCCTGACTCATTGTGTATCCTAAATATAATTAATTCTTTTCTCTTGTCACTAAGAACTTAAATGCTTGATAAGAGGGACCATCAGCCTCACTTTGGGTCCTCTTTGCAGAGAAGGCAAAGTAGAATGTACAGCTTAGGAAAGGGGACTGATTCTTGAAGCTGCAAGGCAGATCATAGAAGTTGGTGTTGGTTTTTCCCTGTAAATCTCTGATAGCTGCTTCTTTTACATTTCCCTAGAAGTGATGTATAAATGCTCCAGTCCATCTAGGTAAAGGATTCCAGTTATCTGAGTTGCAAATAACTGAGTTCTTACTGGCACTGAACTTGAGAACAAGCTGGTGTCCTCTTTGACCTCTCCTTTGCCTCGCTCTTCTAGACAGTTGGAGTGTTTTTATCCTCCAAAATCTGCAGTCAGGACAACTGAAATGAACATATTTTTAATAACCTCGGACCAAGGAGAATGGCTTAATTTATGTCTCCCTATTCCCAATTCTCTCACAGTCCACTTGAAAAACACAGCTGCTGGCTTTGTGTGTGCACAAGACCGCTCTCCTCACACAGAGGCGCAGAATGGATGTGGGGATCTCATTTGTTGGTTAACAATGTCTATGCATCTGCATTGAGCTGTTCTGCAGGTCTGAGTTGTCCCCAGCACAATTGGAATTCATCACAGCCAGTAAACATCTCTGCAAGGAAAGGGCAGCCTGCTTATTCCGTTTTTCAAGTAAGAGAGCCAGTTGCTGCTGCCCCATGTGTGCCTGTCCTGAGGTTGCTGATAGAGGGCCGGTCAAGAGTCTACAGTAGCCCTGCTCATTCCTAACAGCATTCTCGCCATGCACTTCCTCCAGACCCCAGGAAACATAATGCAAATTACCCAGGTCTAAGAAATTCAGAAGAATCAAGCCCAGTCTTTCCAGCAATCTTTAGGTGATTTGAGAATGAATCAGATTTGAGTGTGTCAAGTGTTGCCACTGGCTAATTCAAAGCAGTTGCCAAGATGGGTTAGCATAACCAAACGACTAACCACATGACAAGTAAGTTTATAAAAGCACCTTCGTGGAAGGTGCCGATTTATTGTAGAGTTGGTGAGTTTGGGTTGGTTTCGATTTTTTTTTTCCCATTCTGTTTGCTTTGCTTCTGCTTTGGCAGAGACCTCCGTCTCTCGGTGAGCAAACACAGACAGCGGAGCTTGCTGATCAAGTTCTGGGATTCTGAAGTAGGGAACCTAAGTTGGGATGCTGGCCATCTTGGTACACTAGTACTCATTAATCAGCTACTTACATTCCCATGACTCTGTTTTCTCATTTAAAAAGTAAGCCAAAGTAATAAGGCCTGTGTGTGTGTGTGTATATGTGTGTGTGTGCGTGTGTGTGTGTGCAGTCTACCTCTTAGGGTTATTGTGAAGATTAAAGATTAAATTAATTAATATTTGTGAAACACTTATAATAGAGCCTGGTGCCTAGGAAGCACTAAGTAAATATTTGACTAACTAAATCTTAAATGGGCTCAGCCTACAGAAACACAGCCGTAGCACAGGTGGAAGAGGGAAATCACGGGGTCTGACTCGACAAAGTTGACATAACAAAACTTTCAAATCACATAGTCTAGCTGTGGCCATGGTCATCTTGGGAGGAACTACCCGCAGACCCCATTCCCCACCACAGCCTAATGACCAGAAGTCCACCTGCTCACACGCCAGGCGCTCTTGAGCCCTGTACTTGGACTTGGAGAGGTAGGTGCAGAGAGAGTATGTGTTCCTGCACACCAAGCCATGGCAGATCATGTTTTGCCGGTCAGCACTAGGAAGCACCAAAATAGCGGCCCAGAGAGAGACAGAGGATCCACACAGGAGCAAATCCACTGATTACTCCTGGGACTTGGGTGGACAGTCACATCAACCTGACTAAGGAAACAGTCAGTTGGTTTCCTATTCGTCCCTTCTCTTTTTTTCCTTTCTGCTTCTCTCTACCTATCTTCTCCTTTCAGATAAATTTAAAAATTATCATCATCCCCATGCTCAAGTAAATAATGTTAATTCAAGTAAACACTATTCAGTTAATCACTCAGTCATTTTCATTATGTTAAGTACTGTACCAGTTTGACCAAATTAGTGTGACACTTCCTGCACAGCCCTATTGATGGGACCTGCAACCAAGAAAAACTGCTCCCTTGAATTGCTTTTTTCAACCAGCTTTCCTAAAGAACCCTCTGAATCTTTTTTTTTTTTTTTTTTTTTTTTTTTGGTTTTTCAAGACAGGGTTTCTCTGTAGCTTTGGTGCCCGCCCCGGAATTAGCTCTTGTAGACCAGGCTGGCCTCGAACTCTCAGAGATCCGCCTGCCTCTGCCTCCCGAGTGCTGGGATTAAAGGCATGCGCCACCACCGCCCGGCTTCCCTCTGAATCTTTAAGCTCTTTGAGTGACTAGGTTCCATATGTGGTTAGTATCCCCTAGATGGACAGCATCTGCATAGCCAGAGAGACTGGAAGTCACATCCCATGGAAAGACTTCTATGGATATTGATTCAAATACTAGATCCTGAAAAGAGGATGGAGGGGCCTTGACTGTTGTCCTTGAGGAGGTGTTTTGCAGTCTTGTGGATGTGAGGAGTCAGTTTGGGTTCTCCAATGTCAATTAGAAAAGCATCCTAACAATAGACTAGATTGTCTGCAGAATAGATAAATGGATGGAAACCTACACCCCAAGAGGAGAGGAGATGCTACTCAGAGGGAAGGGACTGAAAAAGCATTATAAGTCCTTTCCTATCAAGAGGATCTATAAAAAGAACATGCTAAAACCAAGCATCCTTATGAGGTCATTTGCAGAGGATACGGTCTACAAGATAAGGGATGAATAAGGATAAGTGTATTCTCTTCCATGCCCAGGGATGCCTCTCTTTTAAGTGAAGATGTCACCTGTGTCCTGACTTTCCAGGTGTGTTGGGGTCAGGATGGTCCAGAGAAGCCCATAGCGCTCCAGTATATTCAGCCATATCCCACATCTGGGTTAATAGACCAGAGGGGCCAAGGGACTCACTAAAGATCATGGAGACAGTAAGTGACAGAAGCGGCCTGCTATCTCGACATTCAGAAAATGCTCCAAGGCAGGAAAAGATGGATGACAATCTCCAGAAGCAAGAGGAAAGACCTTTGTTATCTGTCCCTTGAGAGTACATAAGCAGATGAAGGGGAGGACGTCAAAGTTCTTTTTCTAGGGTGCCTGCTTCTGGCCATTCTCACAGGAGGTGCGGTGCTGCCTCCTCCTAACAATGGTATTGGAACAGCAGTTTAGGCGTGAGTTCCTTAGGCTGCTGAGAAAGACCCTAAATGGGAACAAAGTCCTCTGTCCCCCAGAAGTAGGGCAAGCTGTCTGAAGTTGGCCTCTGAACCCCTTTCTTCTCAGGGTCAGCTGGCCATCCTGCAGCTGTGACATTATAACACTACTTCTCAAAGCCCAAAGAGTTGTAGATTCTAATACATAGGGAAATGAAACAAGAAAAGAAAGAAGGATAAGGGAAACTGGATAGTTTCCAGAGGGAATTAACAGACTCATTCTATAGCAGTTGGAGTAGGTTAATCCCAACTGGTGAAACAGGACTTACAGAATGTATTCAGGAAATAACTGCCCGTGTGCATGCACACTTGGGCACAAAACTGAAGATTCAACCAAGGCCTCATGCATGGTAGGCGGGTACTCTATCCCTAGCTGTCTTTTGCCTTTTTGTTTTAAAAGAGGGTCTCACTAAACTGCCCAAACTCACTCTATATAGTTCAGGTGATCTTGAACTTGTGGTCTTGAGGCTTCAGCTTCCAGAATAGCTAGAATCAGGCCTAAAACCACCAGACTCAGCCGTAAAATAACACTTTACTGTTCCTTGAGCCATTGTAGGGTTTTAAATGAACTTTTAAAATACAAAAAAATAAAACAAAGCTGATCTTTGGAAGGTATTTTTTTGGATAGATATGAAAGATTAGCCATTAACATGCCAACTGTCTACCTGGCCTGCTTAGAGACAATCTGTCATCCGTGGTGGCAGTGGGGTGGTATATGGCCCTGCACAATCTTGGCAGTCTTGTCTGAGATACTAATCTGCTCATCGTTGCTTTTTATCAGACAGAGAAAATAATAATAATAAAAAAATTCGTTCAGGTCCAATTTGGGTAAATTTTAAATTAGTGGCATGAGAATTGATGCAATTTAATGAAGTCACAGTTGGATGAATTCAAGAAGAAAGGCTGGAGGGGGAAGAGGTTGGAAAGACAAGACAGCAGTGACCAGGCATCAAGAGCAGGACAGATGGGAAAGCAGTGGTGGTAGAGGAGACATCACAAGTCACAAGATGATACATTTTAATGATGCGACTTTAAAGAGAAGAGAGAAACACAGCAGACTCTCTGCTTAAAGATCTGACATTCCTCTTCGCAAATGCTCCAGGGTGCAGAGAAGAGGCACTCACTGCATGGACATGGGTCCTGAATCTGAAGCTGGCTGTGGGTCATCAAAACACCAACCACCCGTGCTGGTTCCCCAAGCCTGTGGGCTGTCACTCCCAGGAAACTTTGTGCAGATTTCTTTACACGCAGTCATAAGTCAGAGACAGCTAACTAGGGGCATTGCAGAAGTGCAGCACTCCAGAGTTTTCCTCAGGCTCTGAAGCAGCATCGGTGTCTGGACTAGTATCCTGCCAATCATTCCACGGAGGTGGCTTGATGGGAGACTTGCTCATCCTCCAGAAGAGCCGCCTAAATACCAGTGTGAGGTTCCAACTCCTCTCTCCTGCTGAAATCTGACCCTGATTCAAGAACTGGGGGTGGAGGGGAACCACTTCCCAACAACTGCCTGCCTGTTCCCCACCCTTCCACCCTCAGATCCATCTGCTAAACCCCAATAAAAAGCTTAAACCCCAGGCCCTAGGAAAGGAGAGGATGGAAGAAATCTAGAAGGCACTCTCAGATTCCACTTAATCAATAGCCCATCCCAGGGCCCGTGTCCCTCCCCACGGAGCAGCTGGAGTGCAGGAAGAGGGAAAAGAGTGGAAAGCACACTTCCCAGAAGAGGACATTTGGCTAAGAGAACAACCAATATGTCCAGAGGACATGTGTCCTGAGTAATGAGTCTTTAATGCAGAAGCTAATGGGAACAGGACATGAAACCAAATGCCAGAAAAACAAGGAATAATGAGCGTGTTTGAGAAGGCTACAGGAAGCAAAGACTCTTCTACCAACATCAGGGCACAGGGCCAAGGTTCTAGCCACCCAGAGCCTTGCTGGAACGTTAGCTCCCAGGGCCCTAGAGATGGGAACAGTGGCTTTCGGCAAGGAGGATCCTGGGAGAGCAAAGAGCTGGAAGGAGGTAAAGAGGACGGAAAACAGCGCTCTGCGGAGCTGGGTTCCTGGAGGCTGCTTAACCTGCTAACACAGCCAGGGACTCTGCTTAGGTACCCCTACTGTGGTCCTGCAGACCAGGCGCGTGGGTCCCACACTGGCTGGCACCCAGAGATAACAGCTGGAGGCCACACCCAGCGGTGGCTATTAAAATGTCTCAGGATTCCTTCCTCCTCCTGTGCCCTTCTGGGCAGAGGACTTGAGGAGGAAGGGAGCAGAGACTGGGGAAGGAGCGAAGTCTGGAATTAGCACAGCTAGGAGGGCAGAAATGAGGAAGGACAGTCTGAATGGGCATGTGAGAGATGGCTGCAGCTCTCTCTTGCATGTGCAGCCCTGGGTATTATAAATAGGGAAAGGGGGCATGGAGGGACAGTGATAAATGGACCTGTTAGCGAGCTGTGGGTCTCAGTAATTAAAACTGGGGATGCCCTGAGGTCCATCCTCTCCCTAGACCTCATCTTTCCTCCCTTCCTGAGCTCCACTCACCTCTCTCGGAGGCTGTGACTCATGCTCGATTGCCCAGGGCTTCTTTCTAAGCCACACAAGGCATTTGCGTTCTTTCTGATTTTCCCTCAATGGACAATCATTCTGCTTCTTAGAACTCTTTGTAAGCCTTCATCTCAGTCAACAGCATCCACCCTTGAAAGAAAAACCCTCTTGCTGTCCTGGGCACATCTGTACCCCACATGCAGTCTAAGTGGGAGTGTTACCAGCTCTGGATGGAAGGTCATTGACCCTCTTGTCCTTTATGATAACAAGTTGTCCCAGGCACAATCAGGGGGGGCTGCTTCCTTAAGCATTTCGGGTATCCCTGACTCTGTCAGGAAAGTAGAAGACAGTGAGTTACTTTTCTGGAACCTAAGGGAAGATAGAGATGGGGAACATAGTGGTAGCATGGCTTTGGGCAAGGCATTATGCTAGGTTTCTCCATCTGTAAAACAGGCCTCTATACTCTGGGCTGAAGGGTGGTGAGGGAGGTGCGGGGGGGCAGAGGGAATACAGTGAGATTCTGCTTGGAAAATGCAGAACAGGGCTCCTGGTACCAAGTAAGTTCTCAAGGCCAGACACTATTGCTTGAGACATCACCCAGCCGAAACTCAGGGCCTCACAGCTTTCCTAAATTTCACAGGTGATGGAGGAGTGGCAGTTCCTGACAGAACGAACTCCTACCTTTTGATGCCCACTGCCCAAGTTCCTAGTGGAAGGGACTCCCTCAGGTGTGTACAAAAGGGGCCTCTATGTGTGTTGGAGGGGGCTATGGAGTGATACAATAGCTCAGTCCCTCTCCCCTTCCCCTAACTCTTGACTGAGATTGGGGGAAGCACCCATCTGCAGCAGCATAGCCGTGACTATCCCCAGCTGCCCAGAGTATAACTGGGTGGTTCCCTACCCCTTTGCTCTTTACTCGGCCAGCCCACTCTTGCCCCAACCAATCCCATCCCATAAATATGAACTGGAGGTATGGAAGCAAGGCAAGTATGGTAAATGGGTGTTGGGAATCTTCCAGAAATGCTATGGTAGCCTCATGTCCGTGGGCCTGCAGGTATCCATGGCAGTCTGACCCAAGTGGTAACCTCATCTGAATACGGAATTGCAGAGGCGGTGGCCCTGTGATAGAGGGCGGAGGGCAGTGAACAGGGCTCTGATCCCAGGCTTCCTCTCTGCATGCATCCCAAAGAAACTGGGTCCCTTTACCCTCAGCATCAAAGCAGGAAGCTAAATTGAGCGATCCGTCTACTATTTTATGCAGAAATGTGGGACATTCTTTTTTCCACTCTTTTTGGGCAGTTATCTGAAATGTTTGATGCATATTCAACTCCTTCCTTTTGTCTTCTTTCCCAACTATCCCACAGCTTGCCCAGCACACTGCTGTCACATGAAACCGGTCTTGCCTAAGAGGTACTTATCTTCCCACGTGAAGAGCAGCTCTGTCCACATGGTCACAGAGGGTGAGGGGATCTCCCCTCTTCTGGTCCATCCTGCCTTTCGAGATGGTAGCGATACTCCTCCCAGCAGCTTTCCCTAGGGAAGGCACTGTGGCTTCCCACCACCTTATCCATTTATCAGCCTTACCCCCGACTTATTACTGCTTAAACGAGCCATATCTCCCTGGGAAGGTGAAAGATGCTATGGTTTCAGAAAGCCAAAGTGACTGGCTCTAGAGTCTCAAAGTGTTTCCAAGAGTGGCGCTATGGAGCCATTTGCAGAAGAAGAACCAGCGTGTGGCCTCTCAAGGAGACTGCGTGGGAAGCTAATTCGGTACATACAGGCACCTGGGTTCTTTAAGAGGATCAGACACAGCAAAGGCAGAGCTGCTAGGTGTCATTTCATACAGGTTCATCTCAGAGAACAACGGGGCCCATCATTTCAAACTTCCACCCCAGTGGCGGCTGGTTTCTTGACCCAGAGCTGAGAAAGGGAACAAAAGTCACCAGGAATTATGCTTTTGTGTCTCCAAGAGGGATCTTACATACACTGGAGGGGTCCCAGAGGGTGATTCTGGACACACACGCTCACACATGCAGGACCTCACTGGTGTGATACATCGCAGCAAGCCCCGCCCCCATACCTTCAGGTGAGAAGAGAAGCATCCAGAGTCACGTTTTAAATTTCATAACTACCCACAGTCATTCGGTGGTGCCTTACCCTGGGCCACCCTCCTTCCTTCCGCATATGCTGTATTTTCCTTTTTCAACAGTCTGCATTACTCACATCTTACTGGAGGATTTTGCTTAGATCAGGTTATTGCGCTTTAGAAAAGAATGCAGAGAAACTGGGGAAAAAAAAAAAAAGGACCAGGGACTATCATGAGAAATCATGTTGGCGGATGGAAACCCGGAGGTCAGCAAGTCTCAAGACACAGGGAAGGGACCACAGAGGCTGTCACTCACATCTCCAAGAGTCGAAAAGTTATTTGCTGATGATTAAAAATCAAGCATAAAGCAGAGCAGACTGCTTCCAATGAAGAAAACAAGACTGAGGCTGGGCCTAGAGCATGAACGCCAAGGCTTTCAGAGAAACCTTCCTTGACTAGCAGCTGAGACGCGTGGCAGGCATTGTGACCTCTGTGCTGTTGATTTCAAGTGCCTCACTTAGAAAATCATGGAGTCAAACTGACTGTGGGAATAAGGTCATGATGCTGAAATGGGTGGCAAAATAGTAGAATATGTTAGTCTGCCTTTTTATAAGACTTTGTTCTACTTGTAGAAAAAGTAATAGAATTGACAATCTGCCCTGATTTCTTTTAAAAAAAAAGAAGCCTATTAGAGGCTTGAGGCCAAGGGCCTCAGATCCTGTTAGGGTTTGCTGGTGAACTCCCTATGCCGGGCCTTCTTCCCCACTATAATGTCTACCAACAAAAGGAGTACAAACATGAGGTCACAAATGTGACTCAGGGAAAAATAATGAGTTTGAGTTTCTCAAAGTAAAGTGAAGAGGGCCAAAATCATCACAGAAGGGGTGTTCCCAATGAAGACAGCCCAAGTCCTCCTCTATCTCATTAGGGGCCCTTCTACGCCCACCTGAGACATCCTATACAGCTACAAAGTCAAATCGTAACTTTGTAATTTCACCAAAGAGATGTTGCCAAGGAACGTGACAAACACTGGAAGGCAAAATATACTGAGTCTGCAACAGTTTCAAGTATAAACTCTTTAGAATTTTGGGCGAACAGCATCGGTTACACCAAAGAAGGAAGCTGCTGGCCACTGTCACAGCCAGGAGCAGACAGCTAACTCAACGTGCAGGAGCTAGGGGCTCTCCTGGCTATGGGATGGAAGTAGAAAATTAAGACCTAAATAATATCCTGTCAGGCCCTGGAGAAATCAGTCAGCAGAACTCGACAGAGGAAATTCTTTTGGGTCTCGGCTGCCTTTTTATTCCAGATCTTGTAGGCATAGCTGTCTGGGATAATTGACCTCTTTCAGTCAGCCCACTTTTCAGATATCTTAACCATCACTTTCTGTAAACTGATCTAAACCAACACGCCAGTCAGTAAAATCCCTCATTCAAATCGGTTGAAAACAATGAATTATACTTTGTCTTCTACAAGTGCCTTAACAGACTAGATCTATGGGTAAATTCTCAGTTTCTTAACAACAGATTCTGTGAAATGAATGTGTTCTGAGACAGGACAGGGTGGGACAGATGTGCAAGTCTTTTGAGCTTGGGGGCAGTGAAGGAAAGAAACAGGAAGATAGCGAACAGCGTGATCCCAGAGGGTTGTCAAGGTCTCAAGGTGGTTGACCTTGTTTGCCTGGTTGTTTTGCTAAAGCAAGAAGGAACCCAGTTAGCCTGTGTGTCGAGGGAGTGTGACTTGGAGTTTGAACTGTTTTCTGCCTTCTCTGGGTGAGCTGGGCTCACACGCAATGTATCCATGTTCATTCAAGAGCCACAACAGAATCACGCCTGAGGGAGTCTCTGCAGTGTTGCTTTGTTCCATCAGAGGTAACCACCAATTTTTTGTCCAATCACTTTCTTACTTTTGTTGTCTTCTTTCTGCCTTCCTGGGAGTCTGCCCCTAACCCTCCTTCATAATGCTTCTGTAACTTCCCAGCTTTCCCAATGTACATTTCTTTTTAAACTCAAAGAGAAAGGAAAACATGAAAAAGGTAAAGCACTTCAGTTCAGTCCAGGGCAAGATTTGTTTTTTTTTTTTTTTTTTTTTTTTGTTTTTGTTTTGTTTTGTTTTGTTTTGTTTTTCCCCTTTCCTTCCAAACTTCTATTTGGAGAAAAAAAAAAGAAAAAAAAAAGCTGACTTGGTTGAGATTATAATGGAAAGCTCACAGTACTGCAGGAAAAAAATTATTGAATGTTTGATAGTTTGTCTCCCGTTCTTCACTCACTCAACTCTGGGGTTTTCCTGCTACAGCAGGGTTGGCCTGGAAGGGAAGCGGAGCTCTCCTGGTTTGTAATTAACTTCTAGAAGGAGAAAAGACAAAGAAAACTTTTCCCTGGCCTATGCTAGAAATAAGAGTTGGAAGACGGACTCTGCAGATGAGCAACCTCCTAATACCCTTCCCTTCTCCCCAGGATGCATACTCCGGCTCGGCTCCCCCAAGCATCCTCCCCTGCCCATCATCTTCCCTGCCCACTTTTCTTCATATGCCCAGTCCCGTACAGGCACATCCGACTTCACCAACTGTGTCTACAGCATCTTAATAGCTTCCTGACCCATCTGTTAATTAGCCATTTAAAAAAGGAGCCACGCAGTTCCTCCTTAGAGCGATTCTCATCTCCGAGACATTAATGAATCAACTCATGGTGAGGAGGAGGAGTAGGTTTGGATGTAAGATAGCTGAGGGCAGAATAGAATGTCAAAAGGGGCCAGCCTCCTGGGCTGGGGGCTGGGCAGAGTCCATTCTTCTGGAGGATATGGGTCATCCTTCTCTGGGCAAACAGCCCCAGGTAAGGACTACAGAGACACTCAGGAAACATGGCAATCAGAGGATGCCTGCAGGTCTAACCTTAACCTGAGAAGTTCTAAAGCCGGGCCAAGAAGAGGATGTAGCCTCTAATAGAAATGGGGTTCCAACCAGGAAAGTTGGGACACCCCCACTCAGAGCTTATATCGCTTTCTCCTCCGCAGAGCCCATCTTGCTAGGTTTGGGTATTTGTATCATTGACACCGGGTTGTCTGTTAGAATTACCAGAGAGCTGGCTGTTTCCCCTCCAGACACCGACTTCTCACTCTCAATTCTGCTAGCAAGGGCTAATCACTTCCAGAAAAAGCAAAATCTGCTCTTCCCTGCAAGGGAGGGAGAGATGCAAGAAAGTCCAGTCATAAGGAATATGCATGTGTGTGGCAGACAGAGGGCTGCCCAGCCTGCGAACACCAAGGCAGAGCATATGGCCAATCCCTTCTTCCAAGTCTTCTTAAACTCCCACAGTATCCCTTTGCAATGAGGCTTTTCTCAGACTCAGGAACGCTTGCCCCAGGAAGGAAAGGACTCAGGTCTGCCTGTCTTCAGGAAGGTTCACACACTGCAACAGCTCTGGTCTCCCGTTCAGTATGGACACATCTTGGCTGCACTATTTCAGAAAGCGCGTCCTAGCTCCCGACTTGACCTCTGTTTCTCCCACTTTCCCTAGGAAGAACTCATTGCTGCGTGACTGTATATCTTCTCCATCACCGCCCTCTTTCCCTACCTTGCCTCTCTAACAACACAGACTACACAGTCGCCCCACCCAGGGGTGGCAAGCCATGACATCTGAGGTACAAGCAGAGAAAGAGGAGCTCCCCTCCTCCCACATCCACCCAGAGGTGCATGAGAGTGACGTGGGCACTCACACAGACACACTTGAGAAGAAAAGGTCTAGATGCTATGCTATCTTGCCAGTTGCTCAGAACCAAAAGGCTTTCCCTGACCTGCTCAAGGTTACTCCTGAGTATCCTTGTCACTCATCACTGTGAGTGTCACTCACCTCTGATCTCCAGCCCTACCCCCACCTGCTGCACATACAATGAATGACAGGCATTGTCCCCTATCAACCCAGCACCAGTACGATGGCTTCTAAAGCACGGATCAGGAGAGGCTGCAGTTGTTAGAGTGGTGCTGTGAACTGAATGAAATCAGGAGGTGAATCTGAGGGAGAGACATGCCACACTTCCACAATGGCCTTGGGCCTGAAATTCAGTTCACTCTCTCCTTCTCCCACCCCAGAAGCGGCCCCAAGAGTGCCCCCATGGTTACCCCAATGTGGGACAGAGGGAGTCTGTGGGGGCAGAAGAGACTAATATCAAAAAGTATGACTCCTAAGAGCCACATGGCAGTATTGGTTTTCATGGGGGCTTAATCTCAGACTCTGAAGCCACATAAACTTATCAAACACAGGTGATATTTAGCAAATTGCACAAGGCACTGGGGGCAGGGCATGGAGAAACCCCAAGAAAGGTTACTCAAAAGAGGTAAGAGTCAGGATGGTTTTAATGGGACACGAGGGAAGAAGAGATGAGCCCAAGTGCTGGGCCAGAGGTGACAGATGAGGAATAACAGCACATCTGCTTCAGAAAGACCCCTGCCTCTAAGCAACTCCTTCTTGGCTTTCCAAGCTGTGCCAAAACAGAATTCGCTGCCAGACCAAAAAACTCCTAGAGAGTGGGGATGCCTTGCTCTTGTTTTGTTCGCGGCGCCCATCCTTTGCATAGCAAGGCGTGGAGACCCCAAACCATTGCTCAAAATCCTGGTTCAAGACCAAAGGGATGTAGAGTAAACCAATGCTGACAGCAGCTAAAGGATGAATGGCTAGCTCGGGCAGTGAGGGGTTAAAAAGGGATGCTCACTTCCTTTACAGTCAACCCAAGCCTAGTACTTGAGTGTGGAATGTCTGCATTTAGTGGATTTGAGTCAATAAAACCTGACAAGGAATATCATGTTTGCACACCCACATTATCGAGAGGGAGGGGCAGAATCAGATCCTTCAGCATGCCTAGAAATTTCTACCTGCCTTTCTCTTTTCAGCAAGGTAGGGATGATTAATGTTCAGAGCAGCGAAGGAAGGTTTTCAAGTCAAGAGGATAATAAGCAAGGTGCATGGGCCAAGGCAGGCTTGGTGGGTCAGCTCACAAGCAGCAGACTGGGGACTGGGCCTTGGAACTAGGGCAGTGCCCACTCTGTGTGCCAGAAATGGAAGTGTTTCCTGGGGCAGAGCTTTCATTGAAGCCACATCCAGCCATTCATCTTCGTGGGGACACTGGAAGCATAGCTGTACTTCTCATCCTCTGCCTGTGTAATTCCTACAGGAGAGACTGGGTTCCTGTTGTGGCTTTGACTTTCCAGTGATCTCCTTGGGAGCCAGAGGCAGGGGTGAGAAGCAATCAGAGTGGAACTATGGGCTGTCATGTTTTAAGCTCCTGTTATAAATTTTAGAAGGGGACAGTCCCCAGTGTCTTTTCCATGTGTGCAGTAAAAGATGCCCAACCGGGCTGAACACCATCCAAAGTGTTAACTCTGAGGGGCATGCCTTGGAGGAACAAGTCCTCCAGTCTCTGCAGGAAAGCTAAGCACCCCACTGGAAGACATAACATCTGTGCTGGTCAACAGGACATGGGGTACCTTCTTCCCAGCAGAGGCAGACACCCTTTTCATGACTATTCCACTCTTTACCCCTGGACATCCCAGCTTGCACTAACCCACCTGCTATTCTTTTCAGTGAAGTGCTCATACAGTTCAGTTCTTTATATTAAGCTGACACTACCATTTAAAACAAGCAAAAACCTAAGCGTGGTAGAAGCCATAGTAAAGTTGCCACACGCCATGAAAGAGAGCCTGGAGATTGGAAAATTAGTGGGATTCTTATCCTTGAACATCTTGAACTCCACTGATTCGTACTTTGTGTTGCGAATCCCTCTAACACTAAAGCATGCCTAACTGCTTCCTACGGAATGCGGGAGGGCCACCAGATTGATTGCTCTTAAAAGGAAGCGGCTGTGGAAGTGACTTAGAAGGATAGAAGAGGTGTGCTGAAGAAGACTGGACGGGGTGGGGGTATGTTAAGAGGGGGCGAGGCCTGGGGACCAGAGGCAGGCACCTAGAAGCGCCTCTCACCTGTGGATGTTCATCTCTCGCGGGGGGCGGTGGGCCTTGTCATAGGAGACCTTGGCGAAGACGCCCGCTACAATGACGAAGGCGATCACCCCGCAGGTGATGTAGACGGTGAAGTTGGTCTTGTCCTTCTCCGGGTCGTACTTGTTCTCGGGCCCCGGCGACACCACCTTGGTGCTGGGCGTCTGCACCCATACCGGGCTTTGGTAGTTGGTACACTGGCGCTGGTCCAGCTTCTCGTGGCGCTTCTTGCAGCAGAAGCGATAGTAGCAGGTGCCGCAGCAGTACAGGTAGCCGCTCTCGCTGTTGTTACACTCGAACTCCTTGTCGTACTGGCCGCTCACGTCGTAGTAGCCCCAGCACGTCTCGTAAGTGACGGTCGCGCTGGCCGCCGCCACCGCTGCCGCGGACTGTCCCCGCCGGCTGCCCGCCTCCGGGACGCCAGACGCCCGGGCGGTGCTGTTCAGCTCGCGGCCACCGCGGGCTAGGGCGCCTCCGGAACGTCGACCCCCGACGGCTCCCGCGCCTAGGGTCCGGTTAGCAGCGCGGCCGCGGGCAGCGTCTGCGCCGGGCGGCAGGTGCAGGGACGAGAGCGACAGCAGCAGCGACAGCAGCAGAGGCGGTAGCAGGAGGCGGCGCAGCGCCATGGCGGGGCCGGGCGGGAGGGCGCGGGCGGACTTGGGCTGCAGGCCGCTGCCCCAGAGGCTGGCCGGACTCCGAGGGCGACCGCGCGGGCTGAGCGAGCGTGGCGAGCCGGTCAGCGGCGGGGCGATGGCGCCATCGAGGCGCGGGCGGCGGCAGGAGCGCACGGAGCGGCGGCGGGGCGCAGGCTGCGCGGGGCTCTCAGGCTGCGCGCCGGCTCCGTGCTCCCCCTGCGGGTTCCGCGCGCCTGGCGGGCAGCCCCATCCCCCGCCCGCGGCAGCGGCGGCCCCGCACGGCTCTGCTCAGGCCGGCCCCGAAGCGCTGCTCCCAGAGGTGGCGGCAGCGTCGTGGTCCCGTCCGGGCAGCTCCTGCGGGACGAGACGGAGCAGCGGTCACGGGGTGCGGGGAGCGGCAGGCGGCCGGGCGGGGAAGGAGTGCGCAGCCCTCGAGGAGTGCGTCCTGGCTGGGACGGTGGCCCGAGGACGCACGGAGAGCCCCTGCGGGAGTCACCGGGCCGACCGGTCCGGGTGCGGTGTAGCCTGCTGAAGCTGGAGTCCGGCGGCAGTCGGGGACCGCGGCGGCTGCACCTCAGTCGCTCACCGTGCCCGGCTGCGTCTGCAGCGGCGGCAAGGCGGGAGCGCAGCGGCCGGAGAGAGCGAGCGAGCGGAGCCGAGAGCCGCCTGCACTAGTGCTGGAGCGTGTGCGATAGGCGAGAGGGAGACACACGCACTCACACAGCTGCACACGCGGGAGCGCCGCGCGGGGAGGGCGGGGAGGGAGCCCAGCCGCTCGCCGCCGCCCACGTTTCCACGCCTGGGCGCCCGAGTGGGGGACGGCAGGACTCCTCTTTGCCTCTTCCCCACCTCACTCGAAGCTCCGCGTCACCAAATCCCGGACACCAGTTAAGCAACACTGCGTACTAAGCTGGCAAAGAGGGAGCTCACCCTGCTCCCCACTTCTCATGCCCGGGAGCAAGACGAGAGTGAGCTCTCTGGAGCCGGCCGGCGGCAGAGTCAGACGTCCTCTTACATAGCCCTTCCTGCCCTCTTGGTCACATACCACCCCCTCACCCCCCACACTCCCCACACTCCCCCACCCTGCGCTTACCTTAGCCTGGTCTTTGCGCTTCCAGAAAGCAAATTGGGGTTTCTGCAAGCCTCTGCCTCTCCCTAGTGGTGATGCTTGCAGCCAAGATAAGAGGTCAAACCCATTGCTACAGGTTCCTACACTGAGGCCAGGGGTCAAGTGGCTCTTGGGCCATTAAGTGCCCTGAAACTAGACTCTTTTCTTCTTCATCTCTCATACAGGAATCAGATTTCTGGGAGACACCTAGAATTCCCTCTTACTCCAACTTTTTTTCCAGCGTTGAGACTGAGTTTAAAAGTTAAAAAAAAATTATATATATAAAAAATACCTGGGCTTTAAAGATTCCTTTGGGAAACTCCTGTATCCCCTGTTTTTGCTGCAAGGGGAGAAGGGGAGACGGGTGGGAATCCGAGGGAGACATTTCCCTCTGGACCAGAGTGAGGTAGGCATTCCCTATGAGCAGGTTGGCTGAAAGAAGACCTGAGTCTGACTTTCCTAGCTCTGCCGCCACCCCAAGAGGGAGTCAGAGTCCTAGTTTGGCGGTGTCCTTGGCAGAGGAGGGGGAACTGAGAAGAGGAGCAGCAGCAGCAGCAGCAGCAGCGGCGGCCAAGCTTCTGCCCATGTGTCTTGAGTACTTTGGGGGAAGGCAGGGGACAGACCGTCAGAACGATGGCAACAGAAATTTCCCTGAAATAGTCTGCTCAGTCCTACTCAGCGGGTGATTCAAAGAAAAGATCAGCATTCAGGAAGAACTGGCAGTAAGTAGATGGATTGAATTGGAGCTGAAAGCCAGACTCCAAGACACAGAAAGGACAGGACTCTTCTAGAAACTCCCCGTGTACTACTCTTTCTCGATCCCCTCCTTCTTCTTGTTCCTTGACCCTTCCTGTTTCCTCAGCTTCATCTTTTAATGGTTCTGCTAACAATCACTGTTAGTGCCAATCCTGATAAGTGCTAAGCACACTGATAAGTGCTAAGCTAAGGAAGAAGTAGCATAGCCCCTTCTTTAAGGAGTTCATTTACAGAGGAGACAAATTCTGCCTGGCGTGTTTGTGTGCACGACAGAGATGGGCACAACCTATTCTGAGAGCAGGGTACAGGCACCTAGCATAGCCCAGGGGAGGAGCAGAGAGGATCAAATGCAGTTCTCAGGGTACTCTTAAAACACATGGTGAAGAATGATTAAGCATTAGAAACACAAACAAGAAGGTAAAGATGCAGAGGAAACAGGGAAACTGGAAGAAATGAGTTGGTGAGGGTGGGTGAGCTAGGCATACAGAGTGAGGAAACCCTTAGAGAGGCTTCTAAATAAAGGCAGCTGGGGGCACTGTAGGCCCTGGCAAAGAATTTGTATGTACTTCAACTGCTGGGGAAATATTGGTGAATTTTAATAGTGGAAGATGCTATCAAATGTATAGGTTTGTTACATCTCCAAGTCTCCGGAAGGAGGAAACACTGGCTGAAGTGGATGCAAGGAAGGCAATTTAGAAGTTGTGCTCACAATCCAGATGCAAAAATGATGGACATATGGCAGGTGATGCCTGCAATGGATGTGATGTTCTCATTCAGAAGAGCAGGCTTAAGCCAGTAAGCAGTGGTCATGTGGAAGTGTCTTTGAGAGGTCTACCTAAGGCTCCCCCCCCCCGACATAGCAAGAACAGAAAGCTCAGAGGATGAAAATAGGCACACACCCTTGGTATTCAGGGCAATGTATTTGAAGAAAACAACACTGTGCCTTTGAATATGGATGCTGTGTGGTTTCTAAGCCAATCTCTTTCTGTCTTCTAGTTTTCCCATCTCCCTCATTTGTCCAGAATTTCCATTTGTTTATCTGGCCACTCCCTCAGAAATAGGTGGAAGACTAAGTTGTTCCCATGAGAGACTCTAACAAGATTTCCTCAATGATACCAGTAAAGGGAAATTGACAATGTTTTTCAAGTCAGCCTCCCCTCATAAGGGAAAATGTGTTGTCAGTTCTTGTGCTTCTAAATTGTGATATCAACACACGGAAACAGTATTTAGGGAGGCTGGAATGTGCAAAGTTGTTTATTCCAACCCTTGATATAATAACTCTTTTGTAACTGAGACCTCTCCCGTTCACTCTATGGAGTTGACCAGGTGACTTACCCTCCATCACACTTCCCCCAGACCCTACCCCATTTTCCCTTTTGGTTTCAACATTAGATCCTTGGTAGTATTGAAACATCCTTTATTTGTGGACTTGACCCATTTAAAAGTTCCAGAGAAGAATCATTTTCCCCCAAACCTACAATGACTTTCCACAGCCCTAAGGCTATGGGAAAAGTGTCCCAACTATTGTTATTTATAAAAGGTATGTTCCAATTGGTCTGAGCCAGCTGTAACAACCACCTTCTCTTTAGCAAGGATTGGTTAAGAATGCTTAACCATGTGGGGACTGCAGAGATGGCTCAGCAGTTTAGAGCACTAACTGTTCTTCCAGAAGACCTGGGTTCTATTCCCAGCAACCACATGGCAAGTCACAACTGTCTGTAACTCCAGGATCCAACATCCTCACACAGACATACATACAGGCAAAACACAAATAAAGTAAAAATAAATGAAGAAGGAGGAGGAAGAGGAGGAGGAGGAGGAGGAGGAGGGGAGGAGGAGGAGGAGTGCTTATGTGCATGTGTGCATGTTCTGGTCAGTGTAGATAAAGGTAACCTAATGGGGATTGTTTGGGTGAATATTCTTGCTGTAAAAACGATGATAATTCCTCACTTCTGACCATGGTTGCTCTGGATGGAAGGGCATGAAAAGGAGGCGATATTCAGGTTGATATTCCTCAATACTTCTTACTGGGTGTGCCTGCTCTGCCCTTGAGGCATACAGTGGAAATGCAACCCAGGGCCTCCTGTAAAAGGCAACAAGCTAAAGTCATCTAGAGGGTATTATGACCAAATGTTTTGGTAAGGTTGGCCTGTAGAGCATTTTCTTCATTAGTGATTGATGTGGAAGGCCCAG
This sequence comes from Chionomys nivalis, assembly GCF_950005125.1. Taxonomy (NCBI): domain Eukaryota; kingdom Metazoa; phylum Chordata; class Mammalia; order Rodentia; family Cricetidae; genus Chionomys; species Chionomys nivalis. The sequence continues at coordinate 48,126,793 of NC_080092.1, forward strand.
CCCGTTATGGGTGATGCCACTCTAGGGCAGACAGTCCTGGGGTGTATGTAAGCAAAATGTGGGGGACGAGCCTGTGAGCAGTACTTCCCATCCCTGGTCATGGCCTCTGCTTCAGTTCCTGCCCTGACTCCCTTGGATGATGGACTGTGATGTGGAAGTGTAAGATAAAATTAACCCTTTTCTCCCCAAGCTGCTTTTAAACTTGGTGTATTTCTCATAACAATAGAAACCCTAACTGAGACAGGTAGATAAATGGACAGGTAGAGTTCATTCAGTGAGTTGTGAGCAGGAATTGTGTGTGGTGTTTCAGAAGCACAACATCTAATTGCAGTAGCATCACATCCAGCTCTTCTTGTTTCATTCTTACGCAGTGATCAGCCAGCTTCTCTATGAGAGTGGTTTTGGTACCCAGGAGTGGCTCCCAACATTGGGCCATGTATATCCACCTAAGGCCTGAGAAAACTGAAGGAAAAAAAAATCTGAACAAGCAGCTTCCTGGCTACCGAAGTCTCAGATAGGTTGAGCATACAGAGCAGAGGTTCTTTTAATATGCCCTGCTGTGCAACTGAGCCCTTGGGCAGCTGGAGCTGGGTACAACTGCCTGCCACAGGCAGACACAATATTTCCAGATCTGGCTCTGGGGCGGTGACCTGCCTTTATGAGGCTAGGTTCTGACAGAACAGAGAGGGGTGGAGCCAGCAGCCAACCTGCCATGTTCTAAGTGGAGTCCTACCATGGTAGATAGTCTAACAGTTTAAGTTTGGCTCAGATGGTCAGAGGAGGCTACAGACACCCAGGAAATCAGATCTAGACTGAGAAAACCTCTGAACAGATAGAATATGCTTTGGAATGTGTTTAGATGCCGAAGAAAGAAAAGAAAATCGATATAGACAGTCACAAAAATAGTTTAAAAATAAATAAAATCTTTAAAGAAAGAGTAAAGTAATATAAAGAAATAAACCATGTAAGGGTGTGAAATACATGGGGCATCTGGACCCTGGATTGTGCTTTGTTAACTTTGAATTTCTTGGATGTTGTTGAGTGAACAGCGGCTACCGGGAGACAATGGATTATAGAAGGGACTGCTGGGTTAAATCAGCCTGTATGCTATAGAAATTTCTTGGCTTCAAAATGGAAGTCAGAAGATGTGTTGGGTGAGAGGTTATGCTTTTGTTTCCACATGAAACAAAAACTTATGATTCTCTTTAAAATTAATAAAGATCAGATTTGATCGGGGGTAGACCACCTGAAAATCCTAGTTACAGTCATGAATAAAGAAACCACGAAGCCGGGCGGTGGTCGCGCACGCCTTTAATCCCAGCACTCGGGAGGCAGAGGCAGGCAGATCTCTGTGAGTTCGAGACCAGCCTGGTCTACAAGAGCTAGCTCCAGGACATGCTCCAAAGCTACAGAGAAACCCTGTCTCAAAAAACCAAAAATAAATAAATAAATAAATAAATAAATAAATAAATAAACCACGAAAGACTGCAGGGCAGATGCCATATATGCTGATCCCTCTATTATGGGAACAGCTCTGACACTGGATGAAATATGGTAAATCTTGTTGACTACAGAGACCTCACGACTTATTATTACATGCCACCCTTTCATCTGGCATGGATAGATTTGGATGTTATCCAAACAAATTACAAAGTTAACAGATGCCTTTTGCCTGCTCAAAAATAAAACACAAAATCATCCTTCACTGACTTGTGCACACTGCACATTCTGTACCTGTGTTCGTGTAGATATATATGCTACCTTTAAAAGTTTATGTGGGTTTTTTGTGTGTGGGGGGGTGGGGAAGATCCAGACACCAACAAAGACAAGTAGCCCAGGTGATCCAGCCTCTCGGAATACCTCTGTTGCAGTTTTCTCAAAATTGTGCACCCAAAAGAACTTCAAAGCTGCTAGCTAAGATGGTCCAGCCTCACAAATTATCCAGTCAAGACTTCAGAGAAGCTCTGTATTTTCTCATCAAACAGAGGCTAGATGTTGGGAACAGTGAGACCCCAGATCCTGAATTTCTTGTAATCCCCTGATCTGAGCGCCTACAGCTGCTCTGATCACGAGACCTTCAGCGAGTTCCTGATGGCAGGAGAGTGGTTTCTGGTGGGTTTGTCTGGTGTGTGGCTATCTCTATATAATCTGCCCCTGAACGCAATAAAGGGGGCATTCTTGGGGAATTCAAGGATGACCTGTGTCGCTGTCTCTCTGTGTGTGTCTGTGTATTTTAACCTCCAGCCCCTTGCCCGAAGCTCGAGAATTGGGTGCCAGCCCGCAGAGCGTAGTCACGGGGGCACGGGGCGCGGTAGCTAAACAAAAAATAATGCAGCAAGCTCCCCCAGGACATGACCCATTTCCCAATTTTCTCAGGGTCCCCTAAAGAAACAGTCACTCCCAGACAACAGGAAGCAGTCTATAGACCATGATGTCCACATTCCCAAGGGGTGGGGTAGGTCGTTTTTGGTCATTTTGTGGGTTATGGAAGTTTGTCCTCATTGAGGAAGGTTGGTTGCAAGTTATTATTGGTAATGGTCAGGAAAATTGCTGGACAAATGAGATTAGGTTCAGGGATCTCTTTCTGAATGGAAAAAGAATTGATATAGTAGAGAAATGATGGGATAAAAGGGTAGATTATTGAATCTACTTTTAAACTAAAAGAATTATTACTCTTAACTATTTTACATTGGTATGGATTTTTATACAATGATACAAATTTAAGGTTATTTTTGTTATACAGTATATAAGCTTCTACTCTTGTTTAAGGTATTGTTCCTATGCAGATCACTTAAAAATGTAAAGTTTTAGTCCTTGAAAGCTATTTAGGATAATAAATAAATATAGGTTAGTAGTTAGTCATATATAACAATAAAACTTATAGCCATGGTAGTATATATCCAAAGTCAAACAGAGATATATTTCAAATAGATAAAAGGTATTCAAATACTTCAAAGGCCTAAAGAATGTGACATTTAAAATATTTTTTACTAACATAAGGCTTTTCATAATATGTGACATGTCTACTCCTGACAGCACCAATGTATTTCAAAAAAGAATGGTGGGCGGGCATTGAAGGACCTCCATATGGAATTTGCTTTTAATGTTGCAAAGCTAGCCATTTGGACAAGAAACTGCCCTTGCCTCAACTGCTAACAGTATGCTGTCCAAACTGAATAAGCAGGACACAAAAGAAAATGACTGTCAAATATTGCTAAGACAAGGTAAGACAGTTCTTCAAGATTCCTGCTTTGCAGAAAAGTTTGTCAGATATTCTAGAACTGTAGGTCAAAGATGGATGCCCCAATGTTACAGAGGAAGCTTGGATGACTATCCAGGCAGCCAGATGTCTTTGTCCTTTCTATAGTTTTGGAAGTTGTTAATTCTACACTTTCTGTTTTCTCAAGTAATTACATTCTTCTGGGGTCTCTAATAGAGTTAAAGATGACTAGATAGTTACAGTTTTACAGTTTTCTTTGTTACCAAATTTAAAAAAGAAACTTACATAAGAGATTAAGATTGAGAAGCATAAAAGCTTACGTTGTTTATCTCAGAAGTTGTTTTAAGGCCTAAAAAGATATTTTTAGGAAGATCATAAATGTAATAATAAAAATGGTTTAGGTATAATATTTTGGACTCATCAAAATAAGGTAGATTAAAGAGTATTTCTCCAAATTTGATAAATAAAAATGGACTGGACATTGTAAATGCACTTTTTACTTGATGATGTTCTTAATGTATATAATTTTATTGTACTAGAGTTAAACCTTTCGTTTTTATTTAGACAAAAAGGGAAGTATTGTGGGATATTTGTATGTTGTATGGAACTGTATTGCTGTGACGGGTTTAATAAAAAGCTGAAGGGCCAATAGCTGGGCAGGAAACATAGGTGGGATTTCTGAGGAGAGAAAGGAAGAAGAGGACGAAGCTGGGCATGCAGGAGAAGCCAGAAAACACAGAGAGAAAACAGGAGATGCAATATGGAAGAGAGGTGATGCCAAATGATAGAACGTAGATTAATAGAAACAGGTTAATTAAGTTTTAAGAGCTAAGTCTTATAAGCCTATACATTGAGACAAACCTAGCTAAAGGCCAAGCTTCCATAATTAATAAGAAGTCTCCATGTCATTATTTGGGGACATATTTGGTGGCAGAAAAGAAAGTCCATCTACACAGGGTCCTTAACTACTAACCTCAGCAGAGAAAGCATGAAAGATAAAATACAGCGTTTTGCTTTTTTAAAGCCTCTATAATTAAAATCTGTTGAGTTGTTTCCTGGCTTATGCTCTGAGGGTGATGGATGGAGGGATGGAGCTACCCACAGACTTTCGCCCAGAGCCTTCCCAACTCTGGTCTCCTAGCAATGTGAGGTAAATCCTGCCCCCAGACTACTTGTATGTGAACTACAAATATTTGTATGTGAATGTAGCCAATAGCATTTCTAATATATGAATTGCATCTTGTTATTTTTTTTTCCGTTTTTCGAGACAGGGTTTCTCTGTGTAACAGCCCTAGCTTCTTGGAACTCACTTTGTAGATCAGGCTGGCCTTGAACTCACAGAGACTCAGCTGACTCTGCATCCCAAATGCTGGGATTAAAGGCATGTGTCACCAAGCCCAACTACATCTTGTCATTCTTCATTTTGATTTTTCTAGGGTTTTGAATTAGCTATGCAACTTTGTACTGACATATCAGTTTTATGGACTTCACTTTTCACCTTTATAAAAGGGGGGGGGGACATCTAAGCATAGCATAGGGATTGTGTCCAAAAAGTCATATTCTCTTTTCTCACTATAAACCTTACCATGACCTCTAAGCTCAAAATTGGTCCCTAACCCCAGTGTGATCTGGTCTTCTGCTGACTTAAGCCCATTTCCTTTCCATCTGTCTTGACTCTTCCCCTCCAGAAGTGGTAGCTGCATTCTCTCTACCTGCAAGAATGTGCAGGCACGTGCAGGATTCTTTCTCACACCCTGTGGGCTCTGCTTAAGCATGACCATTGGAGATGGTGTGGTACCCACTCATGACCTCTTCCACTGTGCTGGATTTTCATCTCCTCCTGATATGTTGTCCATCACAACAGCTATTACCATCTGATGGACTTTAGACAATCCTGTTCTCTCCTTCCAGCTAGAACACTGGCTCTTAAATCGGCTTTGTTGATTCCTGTATTCTAGATGCCTACATCCACGACAGACAGACAGCCAGTAGTCTAAGATGGACGCTGAAAGACTCCCCTTCAGCTGACAGCTCCTCTGGGGTCTTCAGAAAGTTATCTTCTCTGAGAACATACCAGCTTCCCCCAAAAGCCCACATCTAACAATTGGTTACTAGTCATTTCAGCGCCAACCCCTCTGGTGAGCTTGTTTTCTCTAAAGTCCCAGAGCACCCTGGCAGCAAGGTTTGATTGAGTCTTTATCACATCTGCCCAATCCCGTGTCCTCGCCCATTTTCGCCAGTGTTGTTCTTTTAGAAAAGCCTGCAAGTCAAATTTTGTTTCCACCTCTACTTCAGAATTTCTGATCCTATGCCACAGCTCTTCAGGAATTCACTTTGAACGGCTGTATCCGGGTCCCCCATTTCCCGCAGTGCCGTCTTGTTAGCAATTGCATGGCTTTTGCTCTCTCCTTTACAGTAACAAGCTAGAAACTGTCTCTTAAGGCCACCAATTCTGATGTCAGATAGTCTAACAGTCAGAAAATTAGAGCGCATTCACTTTTGTTAACGTGGCTGGTAGGCAAGTCAATTTATTGGTTCATACCAAGCGTAGAGTTTAGAGTGGGTTTCATATTAGAATGATCTTTTGTTTGTTTGTATGTTTGTTCGCATTCATGTAAAATGCTGCATACACACTTTAGCTCATTTGGAAGTATTCAAGCCCATTCCTCCAGAACTGTGTGCATGTAGGGAACTTCTTATGCAGTATGATACTTCAGGGTAGCCTAGTCCCTCAGTTTCACTGTAGAGGCTTGCTTTCCTCCACGCCTGAGGGGTCTGCATCAAGTTCTGTGTGCCCACACTACAGCAAAACACACGTTAGTTGTGGTGAGCCCACAAGTATTGTACAGTAAATGGGCAGCTGACAGGTCTACTGGACTAGCCATGGGAAGTATAGACGCACGCTCCACCTGGAGAACGCGTTTGCGCAAAGCTGCGGGCACATCTGTCCTTTGGGTCAGTCACTGTCAATTCTGTAAAAAATCCTGTGAAGTCATGGCATTTCTTCTTTCTATATTATCCCAGCAGTATAGAAACCTGACTTTTCCTGTAGGACAACTGAATACCTCCCCCCCACACCCTGAAGCCCTGGGGTGAAAAGGACTCAGTTAAGTCCTTTTTTCTCATAACCAAAATCTACATAAAAATAGTCACCCACAAACTTTCTTTCTTGACAGTAGTAACTGATAAGAAAGGAGCCTCATACAGGAGGGAATATGTCTGCTCTCACAGCAGACTCAGGAAAGTGGAATCTACTGGTCTTCTGCTCTGACATAACAGGCTACTAATATTTTGTATTTACTTTTCACCTTGTTTTCAACTAACATAGGATCATAATAACCAAGGAAATTAGCTGTTTATACAGGAAAAAGGCCTGAGTCACTAAAACTAGCTTCAGAGAAAAAAATTCTCACCTGGGCACCCTGCTGGAGTCTGAAGCAAGATCCCCAGAAGAAATTCCTTTTAACTCAACCAGTGAGATGCTAATGCAAATCAAGCCCACAAGTTAGTACAGCTACCAAAGCTGTGTTCTCAACTGCAGGGAAACTTCACAGCTAAGCCCTCCCCCCCCCCCCAGATGTAAAGCTCCTCCTTTCCAGATCCACCAGTTTCTTATGGCTCTGGGAAAATGCATGCTTGATACTATATTGTTACCGTCTCTGGGATTGTTAATTTGCTTGTATGTCCATATAAACTGAGAGCTTTGTGGAGATCATCCCTTATCTTTTTTAACCCCTTTTTATGCCTTATTCGCTCTTTCTACCCTGATGCCTTTACCCTTATGTTTCGCCCTTCTGCCTGGTGCCTTATGCCGTTACGCTCATCTTACCTTAAGTAATAAAAAAAGTTTGCAAGAAACACATGCCTAAGTCAGTCAGTTTTATCCCTCTGATCCCATTCCCAAGGCAGCCCTCGCTTACCACAGAAGTCCTACTCTGAACCCCGAGAAAGGGCTTGATAGTTAGCCCTTGGTAGTTAGTTAACCTGGATGTTCAGAGAGAGCTGGTGGCAGGAACTCACCCGGTGGGAAGAATGACAGGACTTGCATGAGTAGGACAGGAAAGAACCTCACTCTTTGGTTTTTTTCCTGTGACTACTGCTGTCCTCAGAGGAAGCCCTGGGGACAGGCTGAGACGCAGAGAAACACAGTCAGTCCTATTAGTGCCATTTAAGTCTTGAGCATAGCATCATCTGGTTCGCCTATGGCTGTACTTTTTAATTTGTATTTATTCATTTGTATGTGTGCATGCTTTGTGTGTTTGTGTGTGTGTGACCCACAGCATGCCTGCAGAGGCCAAAGGATAGCTTTGGGTAGTTGGGGGTTTCTACCATGTGGGTCGTGGGGATCAAACTCAGGTCATCGGGCTTGATGGCAAGTGTTCTTACCATTAGCCTTCCAACCAGCTTAACCACCCTGTATTTTTATGTAACCTGAGCAAATACATCCTTGTTTTATTTAGCTTCTATTTACTGGTCTTTTACTTTGCAACCCAAAGGGTCTTACCTAACACAATCAACCTCATATCTCACCAGTTTGAGTTCAGGCTGGAAGAAGTAGCATAGCCTCCCTATGAGTGACCAGACCTTCCGCTATGTTTACAGCAAGCAAACACTACAACTGAGGACTGAAGGAGTGGGTCAAGGCAGTCTGTGGGAGGTATGACTAGTGAGGGCTCTTTCACGGCCAATGCCATCAGGATGTCCATGTAGACTTAGGGGAAGGAGCTGTAGTTCACTAGGAGCAAGCAGGGGAAGGAGCAGAGACAGGTATATTTAGTCTTGGTGGAAAAATCCACATGAGTATATACCGAAATCTGGGAGAGCATACGGACTGTTCCAGAGACTTACCAGACAGACACAGTGTCCAAGGAACTCATCAGTCTCAGGCGCAATTTTCAAGATTATCAGGAGCACAGAACTCATTCGAATAGAACACCCCAAAAGGACAAGTTTTGGGGATCCAGATAATTATCAGTACAGGACATTGGTTAGGGACCAGCCACTCTCCTCTTCTATCAAGCATGACAAAGCACAGGCCGAGGTGTGGTGGTGGCATTTGCCATTGGCACTGTGCTTGCAGACAAATGAAATCATGGACCAGCCAGCACCGATGGCCAAACATTTAGCTCACTGAGTCAACACGGGGAAAGGAAATTGAGAACCTTGGGGTGTACACTTGCTATATTGTGTGGCTGACAATCGCAGAAACTGGAGGAGCCAGAAGCTACCTTGAGTCTTATGTACACTACAGACTTAGTCCAAACCACTATTAAATTTCTGTCATAAAGGTGCTAACCATTCATGGCCATAGGGAAGGCAGTTCCAGGGCAAGTGGGAAATGAGCTTTGAGATTAGTGAAAGGAGAAACACATTTAATCCCATTTCTCCAAAAAAAAAAAAAGAAGAAAGAAAAAGAAAAGAAAGGATAAAAAATGAAAGAAATAAACAAGACTGGAGTCTACTTGTTCTCTGTTGAATCTGGAGCTGACGTCATGACTTGCTTTGCCCAAGAGACATTGTGCTGCTCTCTATCTCCCCATGGAGAGGCCTATGATATCTATCTCTGCATTTTTGGAATCTGGCTGTCCTATAAGAAACATGGGTTACCTAGACTACTGAATGACAAGAAATCACATGAAAAGATTTCCTGGAATTCAAGAAAATAGCTTGAACATTTTTTTCCCAAACAAACACCCAAAGGAATATATAGCATTGTACAGAGCCATAGTAAAACCAGAATGTCAAACCAATTGAGCACCAGCCAAAATGCAATATCCAGGTGTTTCAAACCATTTGGCATTGTGGTGGGTTATTATAACACAACTATCAGCTAAATCAAACCCAAGGGTTCAGATTCCAAATAGAAATGGGTTAGGAGTAACTTTGGCCACACAGATATCTGACATCATTTTATCAACTACTAAATTATTTTCCCAGGCTGAATAACAGAGTACCACAAATTGAGAGAGGATTCAGTAAATGAATAGTGAATGAGTGGTGGTGGCACACACCTTTAACCCCAGCACTCAGGAGGGAGAGGCAGGTGGATCTCTTGAGTTCACAGCTAATCTACAGAGTGGGTTCCAGAATAGGCAGAGCTACACAGAGAAGCCCTGTCATGGAAAACAAAGCAAACAAACAAAAACTGAAATGCATTTGTTCATGGTTCAAGGGGTTGGCAGCTTCTGAGGGCAGTGAACATAGGGTCTTCCCAGGCCTTTGTTCAATCTAGAAATGGCTATTATTTCCGTGGCTGTCCAGGTCTCACACGCCTACCCTGGTAAGATGCATAAGATTCTGAAACAGAATCCCAGCACCAGGTTGACCCCGGTTCTGTCCACCTAGCAAATGGAGCAACAGGAAGTTTATGGTCCATGCTCATGACTCAAACTATGGCATCGCAGAGTCAGCTGAGCACAGGGGAATTCTCAACTTCTGGAATATTTTGGTCTAAGTCAGACATGTACCAGCAAGCATGATCTCAAATTATCCTTATGGCTTGTCTGGAATGAGATTAACTCATCTTTGGGTCCATTATTTTTTGTTTTTGTTTTTTGTTTTTTGAGACATGGTTTTTCTGTAGCTTTGGATCCTGTTCTGGAGGTAGGTCTGTAGACCAGGCTGGCCTCAAACTCACAGAGATCCACCTGCCTCTGTCTCCCGAGTGCTGGGATTAAAGATGTGAGCCACCACCACCCAGCTCTCATTATTTATTTTTTATCATTTATTCAGTCATTATGTAAATATTCAACCATTCACTGCTATGTACTAGTCACTAGATAGACCCTGAAAAACACACAAAAATAGATTATACTTTCTGGTCTTCAACCTGGTAGCCACCTTCATGAAATCACTCTTCTTCATTCTATTGCATTTCAGAGGCTGGGAGAAGGAAAAGCCTCTCTGAGAGCAGATTAGAAATGTCTTTCCTCCTGGATGAATTCCCAATAGATCCATAGAACATGGACTCTCCCCACTAGATCAGCAGCTCCACAATGGGAAAGATGCCTTTGAAGATGTCCTAGAAACATAACTAAATGGTCTAATATAGGGGTCACCAATTCACTCAATGCCTTAGCAGCTTGTGGAGGGATCCCCCTTATCAAAGGGGCTGCTTTGCTGTTGTTACAATCCAGAACCATCCAATGTCATTTTCTTCATGTCTGAAGCAATAATACTAAAGTGCTTAACATTCTGCTAGTTAGAATTGATGCAGATCTTAAGAGTAAGATGTAATTATAGTATCCAACAAATGCAAGTTTTATGTTCTCTTCTAACACACACACATACATATAATATATAAAGGAGTATTATATCTGTACACATGTTTTAGGTCATAAGATGGTTTATTTTAATTACATATTTTCTGGGTGAGTTTTAATGAACTATTTTCAACACACATTTATCTGGGTCTGTGGAAGGTGATTTTTCTACATAATATTTCAGTTCACCCCTATTCCATACTATAGCTCCCCCTTCCTGTGACCACAGCAGACATCACTAATCAATTATAGAATCCCTTCCTGCTGAGACCAGTGGTAGCCTCAGAAAAACCTTCTGACATAGAAAGCTCCAAATAACCAGTAGGCATTAACTATAGTTGGAATTAGCACACCGAATTAATCCTATTTGCCTAACAGCTCAGTGAGGGACAGCAATCAGAACAGTTCAAGCATGACTTTATTATTTTATGTAGACATGAATTTCAGATCTTTTTTCTAACTATGCAACTTTATTGCCCTAAATTGAAACATTTATAAGATGAAGGGGGTAGGCCTGCAAGGAACACCAACATGGACGAAAAGATGCCACTGCTGTTCAGATCAAGGAGATACATGCTGGAATTGGTTCTTCCTGAGAAGGGTGGTAGCAGAGAGTGTGCCAAACGAATGCTGGAAAAAACTCCATGCCACCATCCCCAGCTACGCCTGTGTGGATTCTGGGCCTCACTGTCACACACACGCTCCGGTTGGAATTTATTGATATTTTATTCAAAATCACCATGAATTAATCTACCAAAATACATTTTCTCATAAAAATAAGAGTTCTGTTATAAGTGCATTATACATAAATGAGATATGTCCTTGGCCCAAGAGTCACATCAACCATGTCCTACCTCTAAATGTGCATTTTGTGTCTGTTGTCATTGAGCTCACCGGGCTCCATTTCTGATAACTGTGAAAGATACCGTACAAAGTAGCATTTTTAGTAGAAAAAAAAATATGTATGACTTTTTTTTAAAAAAAATGTGCTTTAATGTCCTTTGAAGAGAAAAAAATGAGCTTGTAATTAGATCTCACCCACTGATCTAAGACTATTGACTAGGCACGAACTTGCCGTTAATATAATCAAATGAATCCACAGCAGTTCCCGGTTCTCTGTCAGGAAGTAGACACCAGTTCACCCGACCATCTGTTGGTTCGGTGCCAGGAGAGGGTGAATCACTCAATAGACAAGTGCCGTCATTAAAAGAACCGAGGTCACCGGGCTGAAAAGGACCAATTTTGTTATTGTTACCTAGCATCAGATTTCAAAATTGCTAATTGGATCCCGGAATTATTTCAGTGGACAGATGTCTAGTCTGACATTCGAGTCCCTGATCAAGATACTGAATAATAGCATCATGGTGTTGAGGCAGGTTTTGTAAGATCCAGGTGCCAATTAAAAGAAGGCCGTCTCTTGCAAGGATGCTTGAGATGGGGAGGGGAAGGAGACGGTAAGATGACTTGAGGACCTTTAAAAAAACTTTTGAGGGCATAACTGTCTAGCTTATTTTTACAACTCCCAGCCCATTTCGCAGTCCTGTTCATTTTTCAGCCCCTGCTACAACTCTATTGCCCGCAGACCTGTCTTAGGGACAGCCGATGAACTTCCTACAAACCCTCTCCCAGGAAGGCTCACCTACCAACAAGAAAACCAAGGGCTGGAGGAGGAGAAGGTTGTAGCCATATTGGTGCAGCAACAGAGATAGCTGCAGGGCTGTAGAAAGTCATAGATCAAAGTGTGAGACTCAGCCTGGGATAATCCCGAGACACACAACACTGGAGCTGTGCTCAGGCCGCTCAGAGTGGGCAAAAGTCAGTGAAAACCCATGTCAAAATGAAGCAGAAGACTCATTTGGAAGCAGGCAGTCAGCCCAGACAGTTTACACTGAAGAAAGAGGTCAAAGCAGGGCAGTGAATTAAACTCGGCAGACAGCAAGACCTCAGAGCAGGAAAGATGATTCACTGTCCATCCATCTAGCAGCTGGGAATAGGGACATCCACAAGATCTGACAGGCAGGGCAAGGCACTGTCACTGGGTCAAGTTCCAGCAACAATGACCCTGGCTATGAAATGCCTTGCAAACTCTCAGCAAAGAAGATACTAGTTTACAAGCCGTAGATTCTCTGCTTCTTACACAGAAAATCTGGAGGTGCAGTTGCAGTGCTGGACAAATCCTAGTGTCAAGAAATCTGGTCCAAATGGTCTCTGCTTGCTGGTTGGACTGGCTGTGTACACATTTCTCTACCTCATTTCCACCCCGAACCTATCTGAAGGTCTCCCACCCATCCGAGTGGATGCCACAAATATGCATGACATGCTGCTTGCATAGTGCCACGATTGAAAATGCCTAGCTGACTGTCACTGATTTTTGTCATTACACTCTTTATCCGCCCCCTCCCTTTTGGCTTGATAGCATCTTAATTTTTTTTGCTATCCACATGTTTCCAGTTTTGCATATATTCCCCCTGGATGTTTTTAACACAATTTGAGGATATAGAAATTCTTCTAAGAAAAACTAAAGAAAGAAAATTTGGCAAAGGAATAACGGACTTGGTCTTAATTCTTATCACTGAGTTTTCAATGTCCCATCTCAGAATTTCCAATTCTTTGGGGGCTATTCTTGTTTTTGTAGAAATTGCACACTGCCAGAGAGTACTTCTTAACCTAGGGCTGGTGGTAAAGCAACAAGACTGCCTTGTGCAAGCGTCCATGCTTAGGAGCTATTTCATCAGTCAACCGATGAATTCGAATCCTCATCAAAGAATAGATACATATATTCACTTTACAATTAATGTCATCAACTTGAAAATGTAGAATCGCCTGGGAGGGGGGTCTTTGAACAGACCTGTGGGGTTATCTCCATTGCTTTTAGTTCAGGTGGAAATACCCACTCGGTATGGGTGGGACTATTCCATGACTTGGATAAGCAGCATGTATTCAGCAACACTCTGCTTCCCAGCGGTGGACGCTGCTGATTCCTGCTGCCACGCCTTTCCCGCCATGATAAACTTCCTTCCTTGAGTTGCTCTATGCAGAATACACGCACGCACCCGCGCTCCCCCCCAGAGAGAGAGAGAGACATGCATGCACCAGCGCCCCCCCCCCACACACACATACACACACACACACACACACACACAGAGAGAGAGAGAGAGAGAGAGAGAGAGAGAGAGAACACAAGACTCTTCAGAGATAGATTCAGATCTCCATTCCTCATAGCTGCTGTTCAGTAGCTCAGTGACTACTCTGGGACACTGTGGCTCAAATTCCTTTACTGGAAATTGATTGCTATAGTTTGAATATGAATTGTCTTTTTTTGTTGTTGTTTTTTGTTTGTTTTTCGAGACAGGGTTTCTCTGTGGTTTTGGAGTATGAATTGTCACCCATAGGCTCATGTGTTTGAAGACTTGGTCCCCAGGTAGTGGTGGTGGTGTTTTGCAAGGTTGAAGAACCTACTAGTATGGCTAATAGAAGTATATGTAGTACAAATTCTAATTAGTCTTATTAATAAAATCCCTGAGTCTGATATAGATATAAATGCTGAAAGATCAGAGAAGCAGAGCAACTATCCACTAGCTCTTACCTCTACCAAATCTTCAGACCGAATGGGCTATTCTGTCTCTAGGAATCCTCAGACTGTACTGAGTTCCTAACTCCTGCTGCCTTATATTCCTCTCTCTGCCCAGCCATATCACTCCTGTCTCCATTTTCCTAGTGCTGGGATTAAAGGCATGTGATCCCAAGGGCTAGGATCAAATGTGTCAGCTCTGTTTCTCTTTTAGACTGATTCAATCTTGTGTAGCCCAGGGTGGCCTTGAACTCATAGAGATTCTTCTGCCTCTGTCTCCCAAGTGCTGGGATTAAAGGTGTACCACCACTGCCTGACCTCTGTGGCTATTTAGTGTGGCTAGCTCTGCACTCTGATATCCCAGCAAGCTTTATTAGTTACAGCACAAACAAAATATCACTACAAGTATGTCATCTTCAAGGTGGACCCTGAAGGTGATATTCACATCTTTCAGCATAAACTCTTTGCTTTCTTATCTGCCACAGACCCCCACTTAGTCCATTGTGCTCTCCCAACTACCATGGACTAAAAATGGTGAGTTCAAACAAATCTTAACTAATACAGAGAGATACTGCTCTGTGCAGCAAGCCCTGACTTGTGCTGATCAAATAGTATACTAAATGTGAAATTAAGTTAGAAACTCAAAAGTCCAATAAAAGTGTTAGCTTTCTCTTATTCTGTCAAATCTCTCAGCTCCATCAAAGCAGAAGGGCAGGGTCAAAAGTCAAACCAAACCAATTTTGGCAGTGAGGGACATGCAGTTTTAGAAACACAGTAGACGTTCTCCAGGACATTAAAATCTCACCCAATTCCCCATTAGCTTTGTGTACAAGTAGAGAAGGGATGGAAGCGATGTGGCAGTTATCCACGTTATTAGATCAATTACCCAGATATGTGGACAAATGCAATTAAAAAGTCCTGCCTCTCTGTTCCTCGCTGGACACACCACTTTCTTCTGGTGTGTAAATATCACCAAGAGCACAGCCCTTGCGTGAGCAGCTGCTTTGCGGAAAACAACTGTTCTAGGAGGTTCCTGCAATTACCCTTGCATGGCGTGGACTTTGCTACTAGCCCTACTGACAGCCCACTCCAAGTAAGGAATGAAAAGGTCAAGATTTTTCCCTTCAACTGATAACCACTGTGACCCCAGTAGAGACCCACTCACAAATGATGCTGGAACCTAAGACCCAAGTGATCGGAGGTAGCAAATTAAACAAGAAGCCCAAGGAACCAGGCTCCACTTTATTACCAAGAGAGTAACACCTTTTAATTGGTGAGCATAACAAACAGAGAGATGGCAGCTCTGGGAGGCCGGCCTCAGGTCTGCTTGCCCATTAGGTCGGTTTGAGAAAACAAAACCCTCTCCTGACTTAATTTGGAAACTGTGATTTTTGATTAGGAAACAAGGGGTCACAGAGGACCACGCTCGAGACAGCTAGGGAAGCAGAAGGCGGCTTCCAGCTGCTAAGAACTGAATTTGTTGTGACATCCTCTTAAAGCTATGTGTAATTGAGTGAAAATAACTTCATCAGTTCGGTATTATGAGGAAATCTTCATTCTTATGGAAAATCAAGGAAAGACAAAGCCCCATTTCTCAGGACGCACGTCAAAGACCTGGGTTTTTGGAGACTTTAAGTTTGAATGGCGCGTATGTCAACTTCAGGGATCCATCCCCAAATTCGCTTCCTTGGCTCAGTTACTCTACCCTGTCAGTAAGGCTGTACAAGTAAACTAGAGAGCTGCAAACACAGCTCTTGCTTCTAAGTGGGACCACTTGAAAGGACAAGTGTTAGGAGCCCCGCATTTTCAAAGAATTTCTGTGGCTGTTACAATGTTTCACAGCAAAAAGCGTGACTGTGGAGGTGGCTGTGAGTTCCTGGGCTCTGATAACTATTGCCAGGGGTCTTTTTATTTTTTGCAACCCCAATCCAATTTCAACCCATAGGTGTTGTTCATAGGGGTAAGAACCAGAAGTGGTGTATAAATCTGATATGTCAGCTGCTTCCCAGTGTCCCCTCTCCACTTCCAAATCCCACCCAGACTTCCGTGTTTGTTTAGCTGTTGTAGCTTAGGTTCCTCTAGAGCCATGGTTCCCAACCTTCCTAATGCTGCGACCCTTTAATAGAGTTAGTTCCTCATACTGTGGTGACCCTCAATCATAAACTCACTTCGTTGCTCCTTCAAAATTGCAGTTTTGCTCCAGTTATGAATCACAGTGTACATATCTGATACGTGACTCTGGTAAGAGGATCATTCAACCCAAAGGTTGAGAACCACACAGCTGTTCAAGAGTCTAGGATGACAAGAAATCTTAACAGATTTGAAGAACGCAGCTCTGGTGTTTTGTAAAAGATTCTACAACTTGGGTGTGTCTGACAGTTTTTCTCACCGCCTAGGATTACAGAGTCTGGGGAGATGACTACCAGGGTGATGAGATTTGTACAAAGGATACATGCTATTCATGATGCTGCTGACCTTGACCGGTCGGAGCAGGACAGTACTGTTGGCAGTTTTCTCCATTGCAGTTAGCCATTTTCTGTTCTTCATGCTAAATTCTTTGGAAGTCACTATGTGTGTCCCACACAAAATGAGTGGGGATGTACCTCCATAAATGACCTGAAGGATTTTACACTTTCTTTCTTCTTCTGACTCACGTGTTCACTGATCTACAGCAGTATAGATGCATGGATAATTTATACTTTGGGTTGTTTAATATTACATTATTCATTTTTGTCTTTGAATTCTTGCAGCTTTATCCATTGAGAGCTCCATTAGCTGACATGTGTGTCAATTAGACATACCCATCTAGGCTCTTAAATTCCTGTCTAGATTGCTTTTTTAAAATTGATTTTTATTGAGCTCTACCTTTTTCTCTGTTTCCCTCCCAGCCTCTCCCTTCTCCCCTTTAACCTTTCCCCAAAGTCCCCATGCTCCCAATTTACTCAGGAGATCTTGTTTTTTTCTATTTCCCATGTAGGTTAGCCTCTCTTAGGGTCCTCATTGTTGTCTAAGTTCTCTGGGATTGTGGTTTGTAGGCTGGTTTCCTTTGTTTTATGTTTAAAAACCACCTATGAGTGAGTACATGTGATAATTGTCTTTCTGTGTCTGGGTTACCTCACTCAAAATAAGGTTTTCTAGCTCCATCTATTTTCCTGCAAAATTCAAGATGACATTATTTTTTTCTGCTGTGTAGTACTCCATTGTATAAATGTACCACATTTTCCTTATCTATTCTTCGATTGAGGGGCATTTAGGTTGTTTCCAGGTTCTATGACAAACAAAGCTGCTATGAACATAGTTGAGCACATGTCTTTGTGGCACGATTGAGCATCTTTTGGATATATACCCAGAAGTGGTATTACTGGGTCTTGAGGAAAGTTATTTCCTAATTTTCTGAGAAATCGCCACACTGACATCCAAAGGTGCTGTACCAACTTCATTCCTACCAGCAATGCAGAAGTGTTCCCCTTTCCCCACAACCTTTCCAGTATAAGTTGTCATCAGTGTTTTTGATCTTGGCCATTCTTACAGGTGTAAGATGGAATCTCAGAGTTGTTTTGATTTGCATTTCTCTGATGACTAAGGATGTTGAGCATTTCTTTAAGTGTCTTTCAGCCATTTTAGATTCCTCTGCTGAGAGTTCTCTGTTTAGGTCTGTACTCCATTTTTTAATTGAATTATTTGTTCTTTTGATGACCAGTTTCTTGAGTTCGTTGTATATTTTGGAGATCAAACCTCTGCCTGATGTGGGGTTAGTGAAGATCTTTTCCCATTCTGTAGGCTGCCACTTTGTCTTGTTGACTGTGTCCTTTACTTTACAGAAGCTTTTCCGTTTCAGGAGGTCCCATTTAATATTTTAGATTGCTTTTTGAGCACTTTGTTCCCCTCAAAACCACAGGACCTTCCAGGTTTACTGGTGTGTTTCTCATATCAGTCGTAGACTTGGCCTTTTTCTCAGAGCCCTCCTGATTTACTTTGCTGGAGAAAGACATTATTTGTCTTAATAGTCTTTACTATGATCTCCCAGTCCCTCCCTGTCATATTAGGATCACAGTTATTTCCCACTGGTTCTTTAGCAATGCCAGAGTACCTTCAAAGATGGCTTCACGGATGCCCAGAAGATGGATGCACTGGGGCCCCTTTCTTTCAACCTTCTCTGCTTCTAATTCATTAGCATTTCCCCTCCCTGTACCAACAACAAGTGCCAATAGTGAATTAAAACAAAAAGCATACAGTGACTATTAAGAGAAGTCAGCTCAAACTATCTCGAGTGACATATTATTTCTTCATCAATGCTGTCCCCATTTTCTCACTCTCCCAGACACACGAATGCAACAAGAATCGCACTGGCATCTGTGGAAGCAAATGGAGAGAACGACAGTTTGAAGGGGGGGATGAGCGCCCCCACTCACTCCCAGTCTGGGTACACTCTGGGGCAGTTCACGATACAAGCACAGAATTCCGGAGAGCACTGGGGAAATCTAGTTGGAGTTCCAGCTGCTGCAGGAACACATTTCCTCTCTGACCACCAGTGATTCTTATTTTCCATCATTCTAGGAACCTTTGAAGAAGACTCTCTGCTGATGGGGTCCCGGCAACTACATGCAGGGTCAGATCACAGGAAGCAGAGAGGTCACAGTGAGCCAATGAGTATTCCACACCCAAGACCCTGCTGCTCCTTTCCAGACACACAGGCATGAGAGGACATGAAAGGACACAGCCCCTCCCTCTGTTGGGCACTCAACTCAGGGCTTCCTTCTTCACCCTCTCTTTTTGTGTTTGGAGTACTATTTTTCTTCTCTCTCTGAGAAAGTCATTTGCTTTAAATTAGACTCAGTCAAGTATTTGTCGGGAGCCATAGTTAACATGGGCAATGCATCAAGGGGTAGAACATTCCAGAATCAGAAAGCCATGTATTATTGGCAGACTATAGAATGGCAGTTGTATTTAATGTTTTATACATGGATGCTGTCTTCATGGGCTTCTACGTTTTTAAAATTATCTTTTAGAACTAGGCCTTGTAGTGTATGCCTCAGCAACTGGGAGGCAGAAACAGGAGGATTATAGGTCAAGGCCTGCAAACTAGAGGTCAACCTGAGCTGTCTAGTGATTTCAAGGTCTGCCTAGGCTGCATAGAGAGTTCAAGACCAGTTGAGATTATAAAGCAAGACCTTGTCACAAACCAGAGAAAAACAACACCAGCAGAGCTGACCTTAGTCTCTAGACATATGTACTCATTTACCACCTCCTAATTTACATAAGCATATGTAAATGCAATTTTTTTTATTAGTGTTTTGAGACAGGGTTTCTCTGTAGCTTTGGAGCCTGTCCTGGAACTAGATCTTGTAGACCAGGCTGGCCTTGAACTCACAGAGATCCGCTGGCCTCTGCTTCCCAAGTGCATGCACCACCACCACCCGGCACATTCTTGGTTTTTTTTGTTTGTTTGTTTTTTGTTTTCTGAGACACATGCACACTGTACCCCTACTCTCTCTCACCGCCAATCTAGGCCATTTTCCTTGCCAAATTTCAAGGCAAATATGATTTTGAGTTTATGCATAGCTTTCCAGATAAAAAGGTATATTTTAAAAAAAATAGATGCTTCAGGGCCGTCTAATTCCAAACCATCCAGCTGACAGCCACTGCCTTGCTTCATCCTTCTCCTTTCTCATTGCCCTGTCACTTAGCCAGGGCTGGTTATAACTTTCTAGACAGTGCTCAGAATGTGGATGAGCCAAGATGGACTCGTGTTAAAATGGAATCAGCAGCAGCGCTCCAGAGAAAGCCTGGGGCTGGCCAAGGTGTACAAAAGTCCTCACCAAATTAATACAGACTGGACCAGGTCAAGGGAGCCAGACCTTGAAATGAGCAAGGAAGCAAATAGGACCAAAGGATGCTGTTGGAAGAAGATGCAAAACAGAGAGCAAAGATCCAGGCAGAGGGGCAGGACCTGGGCAAGGAAAAATAGGGTTCTCAGGCCAGGGAAGACTCCCCAAAGCAGAAGAAACGGGCAGACTGGCAGCTGAGCTGACCATGATCAAGGGCCAAAGATATCTTTCTCCCAAGGGAGCAGCTTGTTTTGTCTAAGGTTGGCTTCCATGGAAGCCTGCTGCGTCTTTTGTGGCACTGTAACCAGAAGTTCCTGTTGTACCCCTAAGAGACACAAAGCTTCTTCTGGGTAAATGTTTTCAAAGTTTCTGTGTTGCTGTCAATGATTACAGAGGACTCAACAGGTTGGGGTAAGGGTGTATTGTGTGTTTGCCAGAGGGAGTCTTTCCTTTTCTGGAAAACAGAAGCAAGATTTTTTTTGATTTTTGTTTTGTTTTTTGTTTGTTTGTTTGTTTCTTTGTTTTTAAGCTTCCATGTGCTTTTCTTGTTTGTCCTACGTACATGACCTTCTCCCTAGCAGACCCAGAGACTAATCCCCGGGGGAGAGAGGCAGCTGTTTTGATAGGGAGTGGATGTATGAAGTCTGTATCGGAAAGGAAGTGAAGAGGAACTTCTGACCTTCAAAACTGAGCACTGTGTATACAACACGTTAGAGAGCCAGGTATTAGAGCGAAGGAGCCATTGTCTAATTTTCCAGTTCCCTTGTTCACACATCCCAGGCAACAGACAAGCCCTGCGAGCTCCAAGCACAGCAACCTGGGCAGAATGGCAGAAGTTAAAGAATGTGCAACAGTTCAAGGCAGCGGAAAGAGAAATGGAGGACGAGGAGAGCGGAGAGATGGTTAGACACGTGGTTGGCCCTATTTGTCCTTCAAGAACATAACCACCTATTCTTTAAAAGGGTAGCAGAGGTGCAATAAAACTTTAGAATGTCTAAGCAAGAGACAATGGTGAATTGGGTGACATCAGTGTTTTCTGGGGATGCAGTCAAAGGCCAAGCAAGCATTCTGGGGCTAGCTGCAATCATGGCACTGGGTACTTGGTCTACGCTAGTGGAAGCTCCCCAGCCGTGTGTGAAGCAGCTTGTTAGCTCCTTTTGATTGGATGCACTCGAGTTGTGTTTTCTTCTGTTAACATTTATGAGGAGAAGCTAAGTTTTACTTCCTTACAAATCAAGCAAAATTAAAGTTGGTTCTGCGGCCTCACTGGGCTTGTATGCTGGGAGATTCTCTGGGCCTGGGGTCCATTTTAAATTACTTTTGTAGTATTTAATAGTATCTAACTACATGTATATACACACAATAGTGATGATAGATGGATGGATGGATAGATAGGTAGATAGATAGATAGATAGATAGATATATAGATAGATAGATAGATATTTAGATAGATAGACAGACAGATAGATATTTAGAATCTACAAGTTAGACCAATGTGCAACAGGAGGCATCCATGCAGTTAAATATCGCAGGCTCTGCCTGGACCCTTCCCAAGTCTGGCTTGCTCCTCTGAAGAGCTCTTGTTCTCCTTGTTGTGTTGAAACCATTTAGTCCCCTGAGAGCCACTGGGAGGCAGATTCAGTTACCACACAGCAGACACTGAGAGGTAAAAAGCTGGAACATGATAGGGGCAGAGGGAGGACGTACTAAGACATAGCACCAACCAGGACAGAAAGAAAGCTGGTAGAGATGGACTCTAGGACCTGAATCAGACAATGAGGAGAAGGCCAAAGAGTTGTTGCAACTGCAGCCATCAGCATGAAGCACCAGTGACTGATCTGGTGACAGTACCCTACCACAAGCCACATACAGCATCATACACCTGTCACATACACCTGAGATGCAGCCTAGGGTAGAGGTTTCCCTCCCCCTACCCAGGTCTCATAAGTGCCCATCTAACAGGAGGCAAAGGGAGGGATCTGCAAACCAGGCAACCATCTCTGAGAGACTAAAATTTACAGAACCCATGAAACAGTGGATTGGGTTTAAAAATTACTTGGACCAAGCTATAAGTCTGCCTTTTCCTCCGCTACAACTATTTTGCTCTGAAGAAAGAATGGGGTGGTTCTGGACAATGAAGGCCGTGACAAAACGTCATTTGTTATATGATGTTAGTCATAGCGCTGGGGATGTCTTAGTTTTGGCTTAAGAATAACAGTGTGTATTATTTCCTTGGGGAGAGAAGGGAAAGGAAGGAGAGAGAGAAAGAAATAGAAACACACACAGAGAGAGAATTAGTATCTCCTAGAGAAAATACATGTGTCCCTAATGCTTGGACTTTGCCCTTTGTCACAAAAGCAGGGATGAAGAATGAAGAACCAGTGGATTTCCATCAGGTGCCACCTTGCAGATGCACTGGGAGTTATACCTCTTTACACACCCTCCTCCTAGAAGGAGCTACTGGCGTCTTGGTCCTGACTTTAAGAGTGCCACACTCCCTGGGCCTTCTCCTGGCAGGCATCTGATGACTGCCTTTCTGTGTACTGGGTGCTCCAGCTCTGCCAGTTAGCTCCACCAGAAACCAGGCCTTTGAATCAAATCTCCCTTTGCTTTGGCATTCTGGGTTCAGGAAAGAATAAGCATCCATGTCTCCTGACAAGACTCCTGTACAGCTACTACTGGTGGTGGGGAGGAAAGGAGCTTGAGATGGTGATGTGGGATTTCCCTCTGTATGCTGTGATTACCATTAATGAATAAAGAACTGCTTTGAGCCTATAGCAGAGCATGGCAGGGCAAAGCAGAGCTAGGCAGGGAGGACTGAACTGAATGCTGGGAGAAAGAAGGGCAGAGTTAGGGAAAAGCCATGGAGCTGCCACCAGAAACAGACACTGGGAACTTTACCCGGTAAGCCACTGCCATGTGGCGATACACAGATTAATAGAAATGGGTTAAATTAAGATGTAAGAGTTAACCAATAAGAAGCTAGAGCTAATGGGCCAAGCAGTGATTTAAATAATACAGATTCTGTGTGATTATTTTGGGGCTAAGCAGCCAGGAATGAACAAGCAGTTGCATCCTACAAGATGGTTCACCAAAGCCACCATCTGCTTGCCATCCCTTCAGGATCAGTCAAGTAGGCAGGCAGCATCTGCTGCAAGAGCTAACCTAATAATACAAGAATCAAGAGGGGAGAGCTGCTTCCTGCATCAGCCTCTCCGGATCCCAGGCAAGCAGAAGTAAAGACTCCAGTTTCTCCCCAGAAGAAATAGCAGTTCATTAACCTTCATCAGGCGATGAAAGAAGACAGAGACAGAGACCAACATTGGAGCACTGGACTGAAGTCTCACGATCCAAAGGAGGAGCAGAAGGAGAGTGAGCACGAGCAAGGAACCCAGGACGGCGAGGGGTGCACCCACACACTGAGGCAATGGGGATGTTCTATCGGGAACTCACCAAGGCCAGCTGGCCGGGGACTGAAAAAGCATGGGACAAAACCGGTCTCGCTGAACATAATGGACAATGAGGACTACTGAGAACTGAAGAACAATGGCAATGGGTTCTTGATCCTATTGCATGTAATGGCTTTGTGGGAGCCCAGGTAGTTTGGATGCTCACCTTAATAGACCTGGATGGAGGTGGGTGGTCCTTGGACCTCCCACAGGGCAGAGAAACCTGCTTGCTCTTTGGGCTGAGGAGGAAGGAAGACTTGATTGGGGGAGGGGGAGGGAATGGGAGGTGGTGGCGGGGAAGAGGCAGAAATCTTTAATAATTAAATTAATTAATTAATAAAAAAAATCAGCAAGAAAAAAAAAAGAAAAAAAAAAAAAGAACCATGCAAGATCAACTTTTCAGTGAAAAGGGATCAAATAATCTGACTACCCCAAGGCTGCCTTTAGTAACTATTTTCCAAAATGTGAGCAGTAACCTCCCTAAAATGTACTCATCTGTCAGATTAATTTATCAGATTAGCTAGCAGAGAGCTTCTTGGGCTCAGTGCCTGCTGCTCAGGGCTGCCTGGAGGCGAAATCAAGACTGGTAGATGGCTGGATGGGCTTGATTAAAGATAGAACATATTGAAATTTCTTTGGTTGGGGTGGAGGCAAGAAAGCCTTCTTTAGTAGGAAACAGAAAACAGTCGGGTGGTCAGAACGCTTCATGGTAACCCAATCCAATTAGCCAATTCAATTAAATCCAATATTCAAATCAGTCAAATAGATTGGATGTAATTAGGAAATAGAAGCAACATGGGTGAGAAGGTGTGCGCTTATTAAGATGATCTGAAACAATCGATCTTGATGCTTGATTGTATCAAAATAATGAATGGTGAATTATAGAATTAAAAACAGGGCCCACTGGAAAAAAAAAAAAAAAGAAATAGCAGTTCAGATAACTAAATGCAAAAGGAGCCCTGTTGGGTCACAAGGCCCCTGCTCAGGAGGGCAGCAGGCAGGTTCAGAGCTCCACTGTGGTCTCTAGACTGCATGAATGATACACAACTACCCTGGGTTCACTTGCTGTTCTCTTGTCCCCAATGGTCTTTTTTCACAAGTAGCAATTCTATGTGTCCAGTTTTCTATCCATTCCACTGGGATGGCTGGAAGGCCTGTTTACCTGACCTTTGCCATATCATATCATAAAACCTTTAATGTGGGGCTGGAGAGATGGCTCAGTGGTTAAGGGCACTAAAAGTACTTGCTGTTCTCTAAAAAGCATCTACCCATAAACTCCAATCCCAAGGGACTGATCTCCCTGTGCATCCACAAATGTGTGTGTATTCACTAGCACACACACACACACACATACACACACACGAGAGAGAGAGAGACAGACAGACAGACAGATCTTACCCATAAATATAAATAAATTTTTTGATATATGAATTTGAACACTACATAAATAGATGTTGAAAATGGTATACAGGTTCAAAGGAGATTAAAAAAAAAAAAAACCTCCAGTGGGTGGAAACTTGGAAATTTTTCACTTGTCAGCTAAGTGACAAACAAAACCACGTCTTGTCTGATTGAAGATTATAGCTCATTGCCTAAAAGCACACAGAGAAACATGTTCACTCAGGAGCAGGAAAGTCGGTGAGGAAACCCTATCAGCTAAATTCTTCACCAAGCTGAAATCACTTTCCTAGCATGAACTTAATTGTCTGTAGTCTGTGAAATGATTTACAATATTCCAGTCTAGCATCGTTGCTATAGGCACCTTGTCCATAGACTGTTAAGAACGCACAGTTTCAAGGGACACATTTGAACAATACGCACACTATGTTCCTTGCTTCTCCCAAACCAGGTGAAAACTTGGGTCTATTCTATATGAATAACTGTTAAGAGAATAAAACAAAAAGCAACAGTGATTACAGTGATGTAGGATTCCCTTATGTATGCTAATTGTAAAAACCCAAGATTCAAAGGGATAAAAAAGGAAATCTTTAAATAATGAGGAGCTAAGAAGCAACATATCTGCATCATGAAACACTGAAAAAGGAAGTCAAACCCAAGTGTCACACGCTTCCAGTGTCAGTTTCACCCTATTAGAGCAAAATACCTGAGGCAATTCACCTACCAGGAGAAGGTCTGCTGGACCCACTGCATGGAGGTTTAAGTACAAGTTTGGGCCTGTTGTTGGGAGAGCACCCAGTGGGTGAGTGATCACAAAACAAGCTAGAAGGATGAGAGAGAAGATAAGAAAAGAAAGAGATGGGGAGTGTGATGGAAAAGACACACACTCACACATACACACACACACACACGAGAGAGAGAGAGAGAGAGAGAGAGAGAGAGAGAGAGAGAGAGAGAGAGAGAGAGAGGAGAATCTTGTGGTCACCTTTAAGGGCACACCCCAACAATCTAAGGACCTCCCACTAAACACAACCCTTAAAGGTCCACAGTACTTCCAAGTTTTAGAGATGGACCTTTGAGGTACACTCTTTTTAACCACAACCTTATTTTCTATTTATGTGATGGCTCTCTCTCTCTCTCTCTCTCTCTCTCTCTCTCTCTGTCTCTCTCTCTCTCTCTTTGTTTATTTTTTCTTTTTTTTTTTTTTTTTTTTGGTTTTTCGAGATAGGGTTTCTCTGTGGCTTTGGAGCCTGTTCTGGAACTAGCTCTTGTAGACCGGGCTGGTCTCGAACTCACAGAGATCCGTCTGCCTCTGCCTCCCGAGTGCTGGGATTAAAGGCGTGCCCCACCATCGCCCGGCTGTTTATTTTTTTCAAGACAGGGTGAAACTCACTCCGTAGGACAGGCTGGCCTTGAACTCAGAGATCTGCCCACCTCTGCCTCGGAGTGCTGGGATTACACCACTCCACCCAGCTATGTGATTTTTTTTTTTTTTAGGATAACAAAATATAGGGATGGAGAACAGACTCGTGGTTGCCAGGGTTTGGGGACTGAGGTGAGGGTAGGAAGGAAGTAGCTGTGGTTACGAAAGGACAGTGTAAGAGACCCTGGTGGTCTGTACTGTTTCTGCAGCAGGAGATACACAGACCCACACCTTACAATATACAAAATTCAGTGCACACGGGACTGCTGGCTCAAAGCTGAGGAAATCCAATGGGTGTTGGCATATTACATCCATGCCAATTTCCTGCTACTAATGCTGTTGTTACTGTTTGAGACAAACGGAGTGAAGAGTATTCAGAATTACATTTCCATAAGGACAGGGAACAGATTTCCTAAAAGAAAATGTTGAAGATTTAGTTAAAGAATTTTAACAATTGAAGTTCTGAATAGGGGATCACCTCCTAAATAAGGTCAAGGATAAACGGCAGCCTGACAAAGTCACTGCAGTTCACTCACAGGTGGTGCATTCATTTAACACGTTGGGAGCTCCTGCCTCCCATTCAGGAGAGACGAGGATGAAAGAGTGCTCATTGGAAAGGATAAGATGACTTAAACGTCGTATGTGAAGATACGCACTTCAGTTGTAAGAAGAGGAAGCTGAAACAATGCCACCATAAGCTTTATCCTTCCCCTCCCCCTCCTTCTCCCTGCTCCAGTCCTCCTTCCCTTTATGCAGTGCTGGAGGTAGAACTCAGGGTCATTTGCTTGCTGGGCAAGTTTTCTGCCACTAAGATATATCCCCAAAGATCATAGGTCTTTTTTCTAAGCACTCAAACCAACAATAATCAAAAATTCTTTGGCGATAGCATCCTAGGTGATCTGCAGGGGAAGAGGCAGTCTAGTCTCCTAGACTGATGGATGAAATTCAAGAGGCATAACTTCATATGGAGAAGAGCTAGACCTCTCTCAGAATCACAAACGGGCAGTTCCCATCGACTCAGCAATTCCATTTCTGCGAATGTCGTCTTCATGTAAAGTCATACGTATGCAGAGTAACACGCAGATGGGATTATTTATGGAGGCACTTGATGGAGCAAAAAAAAAAAAATAATCAAACAACGTGTGCACAAATCCCTTGGAGAACCGTTGAAGAAATAATACCATTAAAGCATAAGAAAGCTTTTTAGAAGTGGATATGAACGTATCTCCGTGAACAGGGGTGAAAAAAGTCAAGGTTAGTACAGTATGCATCATCTGCTACCACTTGGATGGTGATGGAAGAAGCATGCTTATCCTTATCCCCGCCTGTGCATGCCTAAAATACAGGAAAGGTGGGCCGCTGAGATGGCTCAGTGGGTAAGGGTGCTTGCCTCACAAGCTGAGAGGCCTGAGTTCATTCCCTGGAACCCACCTCAAAGTGGAAGGAGAGAACATGAACACACACACTAATACTAGTTAATTTTTAAGGAATATAGAAAAGATGGATACATTTGGTGTAACTTTGAAGACAACTTTTGGGATGACAGTCTGGGGTGGTAGGGAGATTATTTTTCTTTTTGTATACAGTATCCTGTTATTTAAATATTAAGCTCTGAACCTTGGAAGGTACACTAAAAAATAATAATAATTAGGGTGAAGGGGTAATTCAGTGTCAGGGTGCTATAGGCCTTGGCTTTGATCCTCAATATCACAACATTTAAATTAAATTTAAAAGCAAATTTTCTTTTTTTCTTCCTTTCCTTCTCTCCTTTTTTTTTTTTTTTTTTTTTTTTTTTTTCAGTGAAATTTAAGAGAAAGCCACAATGTCTCCTCAGGAAATAAGAGCAAGTTGAGCCTTTGCATGTGACAGGGTGTGGGGACAAGTTGATAATTAGGGAGAGGGAGTGGGCGCAAATGGAGAGTGGTTTGGTCGCCTAGTGTCTGGTGATGACACTTTGATTATACACCTGACCAAAGAGCTATGTTGATAAGGAAATGCAAAGGACACGTTTAAGTGGTCCTGACTTATACTTTATTTTTAATGCCGAAGTTACTCCCACATGACCTGATTTCATTTAATGCAGTTATGAGACATCTCGTGTTATTTTACTTACCAACGGAGTGTCCAAGCAGCCTGGGGCAATTCCAAGAAAAATGCTTCCAAACCCTGAGGGCTGCATCGTCCTCTCCACAAGGCGAGCCTGGCTTCTGACATTGTTCCTCTGGCTGCATCGGAAGATGCTGTAAAGTCACAGCCAAACCTCTGCCCTGCATCTGAGACCTGAGCATGAGGTTTAAATGATGGCATCACTAAGTGAGCAAGGGAGATGGCTTACTGCTGTCTACCCCATCCATCCTCTCTTAGATGTCTTTACTTGATCTAAGACTGATGCCACTTGCCCTCTGAGGGGACTCCTTCCCGAACTGTCATTGGAGAGCCTGCTATGTTTCCTGCTCTCGCTGCAAACGGAATTCCTAAGGATATACCACATGGAAGGTTACTATGTCCATTTTCAATGTCAGGCAGAAATAAAGCTAACTGGGATGCCTCCTCTCTGCGTCCCCTTCACACATGTAAAATCAATGGTGCCGTGCCATCAGCCTGTTTTATTCTTTGAGCAGCTGTGCAGTTGCTGTGGCGTAAGTGGGCAGCTGCAATACTAACAGACAGATTCAGAGAAGGGAGGATAAACTGTGGCTCTGGAAGTCCACGGAAAGCAGTCTGTGCACGGGCCGCAGGATTAAATACACGAATCTTGCTAGAGTTTCAGTTTATTTGCCTAATGCACTTGAAAATGACTCAATTTCTTTCCTTCAAACTAAGATTTAGGAACCTCCGCTTCCAGGATGACAAACCAATGCTCGTCTCCACATATTTCACCGTTTTGCATAATTAATTCCTCCCCACCGTACACGAGCGTTTCCATTTACAACCCAACCAGTCTCTCTCTCCTTCCCTTCCTATTAGCGTCATGTAAACGGTATTGA